>NW_019416857.1:703320-722030 GCF_000390285.2 Anoplophora glabripennis
ATTATTGATTATATTCAATATAGTTTTCTGCACAATATGATGGACTGCCAGTAATTTTTTATAATACGTTTTTCCCGTTCTCGATCTGAGAAAGGAATCGAGAGTTCGAAAGTTACTGCCGTTTATTGATATCGGGAATCTCTGCCCCCTGATTGATGATCTGCGGCGTAATTTCGTGAAATATGAGAGGCCTTCGAACGTGGATTGCGAAATCAAATATTCAAAGTACGTCTGCAACTTATATCGCGAGCTACCAAGTCCCTAATGGAAAATGTGTGTTAGCCGGATGATGTTCTGTTAGTCTCAGAACAAATCCAATATCGGGCTATGCAAAATATGCTTATAGCCGGATGATCTTGATGCTTGAGAGCTTGAAAAGTTGAATCGTGATCGATAAATTGACGGCAAAACATCTCTTTTCTGATTAAAATTAATTTATTTTATCAGCCATAAAAGGTAGATGAGGATTCTGAATTGTTTTGGGCTTAAAAACAAACAATAGGTGGCGCTCTAACACAGATACCGCTTCAAAGGGTATTTTCTACAAAAAAATCCAAACAAAAAAATGTATTTTGAATTTAGTCCAGTTACTCAGGGTTTTTACCTCTGAATTCTTTATAACTGAACCGATTGACGTGAAATTTTACTGAATGAGGGGAATGCCTCAAGGAACAAAACTTATATAGTGCCGAAGTGCGCTTTTGCCCTGGGGGTGGAAATTTTTACGCCCAAAATAACCACAGGAATCGATAGAGGAGTCAATTTTAAGTAACAAATGTTATATAAAGTTTTTTGGATAATCTAATACTTTCCGAGTAATTCGTCATTGAAGATATTGATTTTTTACTGAAAAAGTGCTTGTTTTCGGACAGTTTTTTGCAAATAACTCTGAAACCATTGGATTTAACGAAAAAGTTGTAATGAACAAAAAGAAAGGTATTAAAAAAATAAATCTAATGGTATTATTTTGCTTTTCTCTAATTGCAATATAAACCGAGTTATGGATTTTTAAACATTATTATGTTAGCTAAAAACTAAATTGGAACCAGTTAACGTTAAATAACGCCAAAACCATAAATATTAGGAAACAACTATTTGAAACTTTTTTAAAGTACTTTGAAAAACCTTTAAAATGAGCTGTTTTAAAAGTATTTAGAATCAAAATTAACGGAAATATGGTCGAAATAACATGATAGTTTTATTTTTTTTAAGAAAAAAGTAATAAACAAATCAGATCCACTTCTTATTTGTGGAAGGGCGAAACGGGCGGTGACTATGAGACGCCTTCATTATAGCCATCCTTCTCTATCGCATGGATTTCTATGTCTTACTTTATCGCTCTCACGTAACTGCAGATGGACCATCGGTGCTTTCCGAACCTGTATGTACATCATTTTAAATAATTTCTCCTATCTAGAACAACAATAATACACTAAATTTTTCATTTAATCTTAAATCACAAACAACCAAGGATCTTTTTTAATTTACAGATGAATGATGCTGTTCGAGTCATTTTAATATTAATCACAAGAAACAAATGAATAAGTTTGCAATTATGAGAACAAGTGTGAGACGATACCAAAACTCGAAAAAAAATTAATTTAAAACTTTTTGAAGTAAAATAATCGCAACTAATTATACCGCTGCTAATGTTATGTTACTTTATTTGGTTTTCGTTATGATTCTGAAAAAATATGTCTTCGACTAAATTTGAAGTATCGCCACATTTATACAAGAAGTATAATATAAAGTAATTCATGTTACTCTACAGGATCATTCAGTCATAATGTCATTCATTTTAACCACGTATTCGGAAAGCCTAATAAAGATAGAAAATCGAAAAAATAAAATTTCGCGAGCTCTTCAAAAATAAACAAATTACCCCTAAAGTCACATTAACTCGGCGCTCTACTTTGAATCACATTTGGTGACTGAGAACGCGCCGGCGCACCACAGAGCGTTTGAACGTTGAAGCGAAACAGCGGATTTCCCAGTCGTCTTACAGTTGGTTTTAAAATTAAAGTGCGGCGGATTCCAACTTTATTAAGACTTTATGAACGAATGAGTGAGTGTTTTTTAGTCATTTTAAATAGGTAGATACCATACTACTCTTTGAACAGCAATAAATCATTAGGTATACGTACTACAAACTGAATAATTAATTGAACATAGGTAATACTAAAAACTCATATTCAATTAGTAGAATTAGTAGTAGTAGTAGAAGGTAGTGAAAATTGTTTTTACTAACAAATATTACACCTATTAATACAATAATAATAACATGTAGAAAAATATCTTATTCATTCATGTAGCTAAAAAGTTCTGTTTATTCGTTATAATTCACTACGGATTAAAAACACATTAAAAGCTAGATTAATGACCGAATGTTACGGTACGTCAATATTCACTTTCGATAAACCCTTGTAAGGGTAAAATATTTTTTTCAGCATAAATATGCTTTTAATCGCGTATCCCTTAAAATTATGACACTATGACTGAATCACCCTGTATAAAAAACGTATTATGATGTTTTTTTAGGTTTTATAATAACGATCAGTCACTGGGTTTGTAGAAAAAAGAAGTACTATAACAGTACACACTCAGAGGACATTTGTCAATTCAGATATATTTCATACTACTATACTATACTATACTATACTATACTATACTATACTATACTATACTATACTATACTATATTATACTAGAATACCGAGGTGACAAGTGGCGAGAATGCTGCGAACTAACCCTTACTCTCCCATCGGTACGCCCCTGGCCAAAGTAAGCCGTAAACACGTCGTTATGAAAAGTGAACCCGTGTGGCTCCCCAAGCATGTCGCGCACTCCAACTATTTGCTCCCGGCCGACTCGCCCTTTGAACTTGCACTCCGGCTGAGATTGTCGAGAATGTGGGTTACAATAATTTTGGCCGCTTTATTTACCCTCAGACGCGTCACAGACTCTGAATATTATCTCTCACATTTCCGCGCTAAGTGAAGGAGAAATATTGGCACGTCGTCCTTTAAGAAACGGCTTAGTTGTCGAAGAGAGAAGACACCCACGTACATTTACGTGGTCTTTTTACGAAGAAAAATGTCTAAAACCGCCATATTGGATCCGCCATCTCGAATTTTGCAGATGTGACTTCAGATTTGTAATCAGCGACCTCAAAAACCCCCGTATGCTAAATTTGGCGTAAATCGGTTGAATTTTTTAAATAATTTGTTTTTTTTAAATACCTATTGATTTGTGATCGATAATTTTGAGGTTAGAAATAGCTGAAACGTACCAGTTTAATTCTGGAAGGGGAGTTGGTTCAGCGGGTCCATTTCTTCATTGAAAAAGAGAAGGAACATGAAAAATGCAGGTTTCTTTTTTTCTCGTACATTGTCGCATATTTTTGCAGTTTTTTTACCAGTTTTTTTTTTTATTTTAATAAAAATGTGATGTGATAGCTAAATTCTAAAACTTTATTCGTTTTTAGGATATCAAAATACATTGGAAAGTAAATATAGCATTTTTTTTATGTGTAAGTAGCTAATTTTAATTTTTTTTTTTTTTTCACCAAAATTGAGAGCTTGCAGACGCTATATTGAACCCCCATATTGGATTTTGCATCATTTGAAAGTATATAGATGCCCTAAGCTTTAAAATGTGCCCTTCAACTTTTTTTTATTACTCCAAATTATGGTCATTGAGGAAAGGATTTAACTGAGGGAAATAAATAAAAACAATTAGACCTCACACTACGCGTGCACGATAATGGCTGATGCTGTTCTACTGTACATGCTCCTTAACTGTTCTGCCGCGAATTCAGTAGCGTAATAATTAATTATAAGGAATACATTACTTATTCTTCCAATCAATATAGTTGTATTATTTCTAGACAGGTGAAAGCGTAATATGTATTTATTTAATTACAAAAAACAAATATTTAAAAAAAAAATTGGAAAACAGTAAATATTATATATTAAATATAATATACAGGCTATTACAAATTCGCTTCTCACTACAGGGATCTCGGAAACGGTAAGAGGTACGAAGTAGCTTAAATGTGGGCAAAGTTGCGTAATCAGGGAACCAACATTATGCCTCTAAAAATCAAGGCTAACATGATTAGTTTTCGAAATATTTTAAAAAAAAACGAAATTTTGGAAATCCGTTTTTGTTTCATTTCAGCCTTGTTTGAGGTGATATTGAAAAAAGAAGAACACTTTCTCATGGCCACTTTTTGCCCTCTATCGAATGGCATAATCAATTTTTATATGTAACGTTTCGTCTCTCCAGGACCATCATCAACTTCATTTCTTTAAATACGACACTAGAAATTTTATTACATTTTTTGCAAGCCTTCATGATCCCCAATACTGTACTGCCTCAACCCGAACCAGATTCAGACGTTTTGACTCGAAAAATTCATCTTCAGTGTATTCGTTCCAAATGTATCTAAATTTTTTATTTAGATTTCTTTGTTTATTGAATTACTGTACACTGAAAGAGTCGTTAGACCCTGTGAAATACATCTAGTTATTTAAACTATTACCACCACGCGTTACAATAAAGCATTTATTATTATTAACTATTACCATCACTTGGTCATACATAATTCAATAAGTTGTTGCGTCAAAATTAAAACGTTATTACAATTTTAATTTTATTATGACAAATTAATACTTAAAAATGCATATGAATAATCAAAACGCCAACTGAATATTATTCTTTAAAAAATTTCAGTAAATGTTCCAAAACATGTTCCTTTTGGCAAAGGTTGAAAATGAAGATCAGCGTAATATTATCAGAATTTATTATACCTGTATCCGCAACTGTGAAAGAGCATGTCCGATGTATTTGTATGAATATCCTGAAAAAAATAGATCGGAATTTGTTTGAATTTTGAGCACTCGAGAAGTATAGAAATAACTATGGATACAGGAATAAAACTCCAATAATGCTTTATTTTAATGCGTGGTGGTAACAGTTTAAATAACTAAATGGATTTCACAGAGTCTAACGACACTTACAATGTACGATAATTCAATAAACAAAGAAATCTAAATAAAAAATTTAGATAAATTTGGAACGAATAGACCGAAGATGAATTTTTCGAGACAAAACGTCTGAATCTTGTTCGGGCTGAGGCAGTATAGTATTGGGGGTCATGAAGGCTTGCAAAAAATTTCGAGGGTCGTAATTAAAAAAATTAAGCTGAAGATGGTCCTGGAGAGACGCAACATTACATATAAAAATTTATTATGCCATTCGATAGAGGGCAAAAAGTGACCATGAGAAAGTGTTCTTCTTTTTTCAATATCATCTCAAACAAGGCTGAAATGAAACAAAAACGGATTTCCAAAATTTGTTTTTTGTTTCAAATATTTCGAAAACTAATGATGTTAGCCTTGATTTTTTAGAGGCATAATGTTGGTCCCCTGATTACGCAACTTTGCCCCTATTTAAGCTAATTTATATCTCTTACCGTTTTGGAAATCCCTGTAGTGAGAAGCAAATTTGTAACAGCCTGTATAAGAATAAATAAATATTTTTCAAGCAAGATTTTTCCGTAAGCATAGGTCATACTGCCCTGACAGACGAAGTCATATAAAACGGCAGCCAATAAAACAAAAATATTATCTTCGAAACTTTCTCAACTTTCCCGGTTCACAATTTAATTTCGCTAAGGGTCCCAGAAGACGAATTAAGGAGGAGCTCCTTCAAAAAAATAAATATACATCACGGGGGTAAAATTATACAGCTTATTATAAACAAAATTGCTGCCCTCGCACGCCAGATGAACGGGTTTTTATTTGATTCCGGAGCGTTTAGGGCGGAATTACTATTTTCGTGACGGCACATTGTTGTCTAAAAAGGAGGCTTTTATATCCGCTCAAGATAATACCCGTGTTTATTTGTCTGTTAAACGATATGCGTAGGTAAAGTACGTTCACAGTTTTAAGAGAANCTCAAACAAGGCTGAAATGAAACAAAAACGGATTTCCAAAATTTGTTTTTTGTTTCAAATATTTCGAAAACTAATGATGTTAGCCTTGATTTTTTAGAGGCATAATGTTGGTCCCCTGATTACGCAACTTTGCCCCTATTTAAGCTAATTTATATCTCTTACCGTTTTGGAAATCCCTGTAGTGAGAAGCAAATTTGTAACAGCCTGTATAAGAATAAATAAATATTTTTCCAGCAAGATTTTTCCGTAGCATAGGTCATACTGCCTAGACAGACGAAGTCATATAAAACGGCAGCCAATAAAACAAAAATATTATCTTCGAAACTTTCTCAACTTTCCCGGTTCACAATTTAATTTCGCTAAGGGTCCCAGAAGACGAATTAAGGAGGAGCTCCTTCAAAAAAATAAATATACATCACGGGGGTAAAATTATACAGCTTATTATAAACAAAATTGCTGCCCTCGCACGCCAGATGAACGGGTTTTTATTTGATTCCGGAGCGTTTAGGGCGGAATTACTATTTTCGTGACGGCACATTGTTGTCTAAAAAGGAGGCTTTTATATCCGCTCAAGATAATACCCGTGTTTATTTGTCTGTTAAACGATATGCGTAGGTAAAGTACGTTCACAGTTTTAAGAGAACTACAAAGAGTCAAGGGATAATACCACAGACCACCTAGACTGGCCGTATCTAATTCCAATGCATGGGTACCAGTGAATGCAAAATCCAGGGAAGTGGAGTGTGGAAAGCAATCTGATCGCGCGCATCTTTAAGCAGATCCGGATTAAGTAATATTTTTATTACATATTAAACATTATATTGCATCTTATGACAAATATTCAATTTTAAGTTTGTAATTCAGAAAATAGTATATTTTAGTGTCATATTAAATAAAACTACAAAATAATTTAAATATATTTATTGTCCTCTAAATAATATTAATTTATTTAATATTTGCCTTTTCGTAGATTTTACCGAATTAAATAATTTGACTTCATGATTTATTCGTACATCGATATACTTTTCACATTCAGCCCTTACAAGTTCTATTAAATGATTACAATTGTTAGGCAAATTATCAAATTGATGTTCATGCAAATTTTCAAATATGTTCACATTCAGAAAGTTTTTTAATACATGATAAACAATTTTATTTTTCTGTAGCCTAGGTGTTCTGCTTTCATCATTATTAAAAAATTTTATTAATTTTTCTGTTTCTTGGCATATTACTACGACATCTCGAGATGGATACGTCAAACAACCACGATCTTTAATAAAAATTGACTGTACGAATACTGTGTATTTGACATTAAACTATTTACACAGTCTTCACATTTTATTGGCTTTATTAGAGAACTTGTTATTACGAAACCGCCAATATATACTATAATGTACTTGCTAGTGTCCAGTCCTGTTTTTTAATAGCCTTCACTCATCTTCGTTTTATGTCAACATTCCTTGGAAATCTGTAAAAATTTAAATATTAGGCGTACTTAATTATTTTTTTTTGTCACAAAACTGATTTTTCTAATCACATTTTGCCAACTCTCCTTTTCCAGGGTGCTGAACATGAATCTGAAATTAGTTTTGTTTGCGATTTTTTCAATTGAAAAAAATATTTAATTAATTTTCATCTCGAAATGACGGGAATTGGTAAAATTTCATAAAAATTTGAGATTCTCAAAGTAAATAATTACTAAAAATATTTTACAGTCATTCATTCATTATTCTATAATAACAATATCACGTTAATCTAATCTACACTATGTGGGCGAACAAAATTATAAAGCTGACCCTGGAAACGTGTGACGTCAACCGAAAAGTGGCGTACATATTTACCTTTTAAATATTCCTTTTTTTTACTTACCTAAAGAAGGAAACTTTTCGCCTCTTTTCACCAACTCGATCACTTCTATTTATACAATGTTTTACAGTACACTTGCCCATGATGAAACGTCTAATTATCGAAATCACAGCGATGCGTACACGTCAAATGCTAGGACACGACTGAGCGCTGGGCTCCAAATCAGGCTCCGAAGTGTTTTCACCAAAGTCGCTCTATAAGCCAGTCTAGGTGGTTTCTGGATAATACACTTGACTTGCCATAAATGTATGACAATGTGTAAAATGGTCACATATACACTATCTATCTATCTATCTATCTAATACGGCAAATAGTCCGGTCAAATTAGTCATAAAAATAGTGGTCAAATAACGGAAATTCCGACAGAGCTAAATTTTGGTGGTGACCTTGGATACATCATTAGAAATAAAGTGTCAAAACTCCCCACCGATCCCATGTGTGCTAATAAAGTTATTTGGAGTCAAAGGTCAAAATATTTTTGGATTTTTTTCGAAAACGGTAAGTTTTATCAAAAAAGTAGCTTTGACAAAATTATAGATCTGAAAATTATCTACAAAAATGGTCGTTATACTTTTTTTTCTAAGAACCACCATTTCTGTGATATCGCGATTCTAAAAGTTGGAGGAGTCACGTGGGGACTTTTGACACTTTATTTCTAATGGTGTACCAAAGGTCTCCGCCAAAATTTAGCTCTGTCGGAATTTTCGTTATTTGAAATGTCTATTTTGACCGGGCTAAAATGGGTTTATTGCAGAGGTCGTGCTGGGAACAATACCTTTGTGGGAACTAAGTTAAAAGTAAAATGTTTCTAAAGGGATAATAAATATATGCTATTAGTTTTTGGGTAAAATGGGCCAGAGATCTTTTGTAAAAAAAAGAGAATATGCACTTTGTTCAATTAATTCGTTTTAATAATGTGGAACTGCATTAATTCTATTCAACGTGCACATACAAATTGAAATTAAAATCTGAATAAATTTAATTTGTTTTGTAATTTGTGGTTTATAGTGGTGCTTAAATCTTAAAAATTATTCGTACATTACTATAAACAATTTTTTTCTACTGGCACACTATAATAGGTACATTGTGATACTGGTATTTCCGAAGTCAGTTGATCATGTAAAAAAACGCCTGTCAATAAAATTTAGTTTCATAGGCGTCCCTAAGAAAGTTTTCTGCTAAAGGTAAAAAATTATAATAATTTGTATATACATAATGTGAAGAAAATGTCTGTTATATGTTCATTTGGCCAACAACATATTTTAATTATTTATGTCCTCAAACAATGTTATTATATTGATGGTAAATTTCGTTTTGTTCCGTTTCAAAAGGTCTCCAAAATGCCATGTGGTAATAATATTAGTAAACAAAGTATCCCTCTTATTTCTCCCTTTCGCAATTGTAATATGAATGATTAATAGAATGGTGCCTGTAATAAATTAAAATTATCTGAATCACACCAAATTCTGCATTGCTGCACTGCACTGCCAGGCGACTTGTCGACAACAGAAATTTATGACAAAGTGGACCAGAGCAACAGTGCGTATTGCTGTTTGCCCGCACGAGCATTTTTCAACTGGGCGTATACATTTCTACCACCTCCACGTATATGGATATGGCTAAATAAATATGGGAACAAGTTTTTCAAATATTTCAATGCCGAATTGCTGGGTAGCGACCGAGCCTGATACATACTGCCAAGTTTTTGGTTCTTCAATTGAAATCGGAAATACTTTACCATAAGGCTGTTTTTTATAGTACTAGGAGAACTATAATTAAATTCATTATAGTCCTAGTAGCGTACACGAAAAAATGCATATTAAAGATGCAGTAATCGCGGTTTATTAAATTTATGGTAGACGTTTATTCTTAAATTTGTTGACTTATTTTCTTGTCATATTTAAAAATTAAATGTGACATAATTGCAATGTTATAGTAGACTTTATCTACATTTTTTATATGACAAAAAACGTTGTTTTTTTTTAAATAAATACCAGTACAACTTCCTCACGTGTTATATTCTTCGTAGTATTACTGGTACACCATTTATCCTAACGGTTAATTGCAATGTCATGAAGTAATTTTTTTTAAATATAAGAAAACCCACAACATTTTCAGTTTGCTTTTATCTGTGCGTAAAACTCGTCTACATCAATCTATTAAATTGCAATTAATGTCCACTAATTCAACAATAAATAGAGAACTGCTACTTTGCCATTTTAGAAATATTATCTGACAATATTCAGGGTGATTCACAAATGGTTACCAAAAATGAAACCTCCTATTCTTTGGTGAATTTTAAGGAGAGTCTTTCGTATAAAGTTTTTATCTAGGACGCTTCGTTAAAAAGGTGTGTTAAACTTAAAAAAACATTTTTAATTTTTTTAAATAATTTAAAAACTGGTAAGTGAAATAATTTGAAATTGGGCACATGTATTTATGAAAACATTGTCCAAAATCTGAGGACTTTTCCTAAAATGTATATACTCCAGTGGCGGAGATACAGGGATACAGAGATACATATTTTTTAAAATAAAATAGTACGCCACTGCTTTACGGTAACAACAATTTTCTACAAACTACTACTCTCTTATGTTTTTCGAAAAAGCCTGTTTTCGAGTAAAACTTAGAAAACGAACTGAGTACACACTTCGATATTCGAATATGTATCATGCTTTTTAAAATTACATAGTGGGCTGCGATAGCAACTTTAACATTCTGAGCAGTTAGAAGAAAGAATAAATAATGTTTTTCATCAGATTCAAGCAAAATTTCGAACAAATTACATTTTCGTTACTAAAATGATGTCGGGCTTGTGTTTGTGAAAATGGAGGTATTTTTGAGCATTTACTCAAATAAAATCATTAAAATGATGACTAATGTTATTAATTTCTTTATTCGAATAAATAACCGAATGATTAGTGCTTGTTATGTCATTTAAATAAAAGTATTTTCAGTTGTTTTTTTTTAAATTTTACTCGAAAATCGGGCTTTTTCGAAAAACATAAGAGGGCAGGGTTTTGGCCAATGTTTACATAAATACATGTGCCAATTTCAAATTATTTCCCTTACAAGTTTTTAAATTATTTAAAAAAAATTAAAAATATTTTTAAGTTTAACACCATTTGTGAATCACCCTCTATATTGGGTATATTAACTTGAAACTTTTAAATATTTCGAGAAATAAGCACCCTACGAAAAAAATTTTAATTATCAAAATTGAATCATTCCGCGGGATAAATACATTAGTGCTAAAATTAGTCCTTTCCCCCCGCCCCTTGTAGGTGGAGTGGAGGGTAACTATGAAATCTTAAATAAGAACCCCTATTTTTTATTACAGATTCGAATTCTACGGCCTAAAGTATTTGTCTGAAACATTTTTTCGATTGATGATAGATGCCGCAATAGTAATCGACGAAATTTAATTTTTTCTCATTTCTCATACGAACGTGCAATGTATTTGTAATAAAAAAAATACCACCAGGTTAAAAGAACACTCGGTATAAACAATTCAAATTATTATAGCACCAATTCAAAATAAATTTTTCGAAACTCTTACGAACCACTTTAGGAAGAGGCAATATATTTGGAGTGACAAAATAATGTTTTATTTAAAACGTGTGAAAATTACCATTTACAGCTATACTACACCGCTGACGCGAAACTGTTTCCAAGTATCGTGCAAATTATTTTTTGTGTATTACTAAAAGTAGATCCCTTGTCACCAGTCATATGACTTGTGAGCTCATCAATTGATTATGTATTCGCTGAGCATATTTGTGAAAAGTTGTAACGATAAACAATGAAATTTCTCGCTTGTTGGCAATTGGGAAAAATCCAAACATAGGATACCCGTTTTATTTAACCATCAAACAAACGGAACAGCAAACATAACTGCTAAAAAAAAACAGCAAAGCTTATTTTCGTGAATGAAAATAAAATCGTATCTTTCTCGTTATACTCTTGTATACGCACTACTGAGATAGAGATGTTTGTAAATATAGACACTGACATTATAGTAAATACCTAGCAATTAGATTTTGGATTGACCTTTAACCAGAAAACAAAGAAATTATACAAAATATTTTTAAAAAATTGAGATATGTTCTATGATATTCGATCTTAAATAATCATGAGTAACATGTTACACCTGACATGACTAATCATACTGTTTTATTTAATTAAGATTTAAGATAGTTTAAGTGTGTTTATCATCATATTATGTGACACGATAGACGTTGTTGATAAAATCATCCACATATGTAGAATCGACAACATACCAATTAAAAGGCTAGCCTGACAGTCAAATCTCGAATCCTTAGAACACGATGATACGGGAATTGCTGAAGTTGAAGGAGCAGAACAAACCAATGATTATTAACTGTTAACTATTAAAAATAATAATAAGGTTTAAAAAAATAAAGTTCGGTTATTTTCTGAACAGGCCCCGTATATTGCGTCAATAGGGACATACATCGAAGCTCTATTTAAACAAGAAAACAAGTCCTACTTGCTTGCATTAAAAGTACAACATGTATGAGCAAGAAAAACTGAAAATATATAGACCTGTACCAAATAAAACTAACTTTCTAATTAGTGTGTTTTTCGGTAAATTACAAGTTGCTCCAGGTTATTCATAGCCAACATGGGACCAATTGCAGAGGAAGAATTAATTAGTTTTAAGGATAGTTTTTGGATACCACAGTAATTTCACATCTTTTATTTTATATTTTGTGTGATATTTGAGAAAAAAATCGTGTATGCAAATGCCTACTCCTGCTCAAACATTCAAAAGGGCCTCGTCAAGCTAACCAATTTTGTTAAACGAAATATAATAAACAAGAAAATAGCAAACATTGCTGATATTGGTTCAAACGCCAAATTACGACGTAGTATGTCTTTTTCTGTTTGTCCACATTATTTGTTATGGTAATTTCGCGACAGGAAAGTTTTTCTCTAATCCATTATGCAAATCCTTAAGAAAAATTCCAGAATTCCATTAGTTCGCCAATATATTTAAATTTAAAATGTATTAATGGATCATTAAACATTAAATATTAACCATAATAATTTATTATTTATATAAATGAGTAAGTGAGTCTTGATTGCGTGTTTACAATGATGGTTCTATTTTACATCGGTCGTAAGACGGCGTAAATTTGGTTTGGCCAGTGGAATAATGAAAAACTATACTCTTCGTACTATTTTATGTAGAAAAATATGCCACACTGTATCTCCGCCACTGGAGCATTACATTTTAGGAAAAGGCCTCAGAGTTTGGAAAATGTTCGCATGCATACATGTGCCTAATTTCAAATTATTCCACTTACTAGTTTTTAAATAATTTAAAAAAATTCAAAAACATCTTTTCAACGAAGTGTCCTGGATAAAATCTTTATAGGAAAGACTCCCAAAAATCACCATCACCAAAGAGAACGAGGTTTCATTTTTGGTCACCCTTTGTGAATAACCCTGTATAAAAATCCTATGTGAATTTCCACAATTTTTATTAGGGTAGCAAAATACCGAAACTGAGATATCTGTAAAGACCAAACACTGAAATTTTACGTCATTTATAACAGATATCTGAATATTATTAACCAACCACTTATATTACCCTTTAGATAAAAGGTATTTTTAGAAAAGTACACATGATAATTAAATTAATATCATTCTAGGAAAAGAAGAGATGTCATTATTTGATTGTACCTACAATAAGCATCTATATTTAAAAACTTTAACACTAAAAAAACAGTCTCTTTCAGTCGTGTGTCACGGACAGATAAGACAATTGAGGAACTTAAAGTGTAACGAAGATAAAGTGAAAAGTTTATCGTTGCCTTCAAGGGTTGTATTTCTTCATTTATGTTATCTTGAAGGTAGGGTTTTCTTCTATATACATTATTTATTTATTAGCGATAAAAATAAATTATTTATTTATTTTCGGATACATGTAATTATTTATAGAGAGATAAGACAAATATTTATATAATCATTATTTATAGTGTACGTACAAAATTGCTACATATTGCTCAATATTGAATTGTACAAAAGTAAATGGTAGTTTCTAAGTATTTCGTTCGATTTTTTAAGATATGATAGATATTTACTCACGTTCAAACAATTCTACAATGTGTACACATTTATTTGTTTATTTGAGGATATCGCCCTGCTTGTCATTCTTGCGGAGACTTCAATGATATGATGAAATAATCAAAGTTGTTTTCACTGAACTTTCAACACATGTTATAATTAGTAACACTGGAATATTTTTAGAGAAAAGGCGAGTCATTATTTTATTTATTTAAAAATAACAATATCTGATAGACAAGTCATTAAAAAATATACAGTTGTTTAAATGAGAATAATTGACTACAGAACATTTGCCAATGCCTACACATAAGAATATTTGAAATATAAAAAGGGGCGTCTAGAAAATCAAGTAAGATTTAATAATAGCATATCCAACAAAATAATAATATGCCGCCGCTTCCCCACATATGTCGATCACTTTTTTTCAATTATTCATTTTTACTACTAACTTTTGTGCTTTTACTTTAATTTGAAAGGTATTATGCCGGTTCAAATTAACCTTAAAATGTTTTCTAATATTTTCGTCTGATGATAATTATAATAATTTTTCGATAAATGACTTTTATTCGGTTGGGGAATAAGTAAGGTACGTTTTCTTTTTTCAGATGTAAGATATTTTATTATTACCTCTACAATTATCAATCGTTATTTATGACTAGGCTTAGTGGGGCGCGGAGTTTAACAGGACCGGAGTCAGCTTACGAATGAAAATATTAATACGTTTACAGAAAATATGTCACAACATACCCAGCACTATTACCAAAAAGCAAGGCTAAGTAGAGGATAAAATACCTAAATAAATTTAAATGACGCCACTTACCCGATAAACCCTAGTGTTGAAACAAGGCTTCCGTGGCATATTGGAAGGAGTTAAAACATATTACTACGTGCTTTTCTAAGCTTTCTTTAGTGAAACTGCGACGTTTATCACTTAATATTAACTTGTGTAGGGAAAAATTACCATTCAACGTCTATTGTTGACAACGGACAGTATGAGAAATTGTTGAGGCATGAACTATACAAGGTGTTAACGAAATAAGTACTCAAATTTGGAGAGTATGTAAAACATATCGAAATATGATGAAAACATTACTAGAGTTATTGCCAGTGGCGACCCCTAAGGGAGATACAGCCCGTCGAAGGGGTTACTCAAGAAACAGTTTTTATTTTATAACCAGAACGGTTTAACATTAGGTAAATCACGAAATTTTGGAATTGTATGACTATTGATATGCTTAATTCAACGTTGCAAGGGAGTTTTGTCCGCAGAGTGGTTGGTGCCTACAATATCATCACCTATTAATTAATAATTTGTCTTTGGAGTTGCTTTTTACGTTGGTGATTTTAATTACTGATGTGTTTTCGAGCGGCTTATTTTTCACCCACTATCCCACTTATTTAAAGACTGAGACCTAGCTGATAAGGTTACACTGTAAGGCCTTAAATAATGCAGGAGCCCTAGAAACGCCACAAAGAAACGGCTGATAAGACAAAGATGATCTGCAATGTGAAGGTTATAATTATAAATAATATTACACTTATCAACTGTTAGATTACGAAAGTGTTAATTAAAATCTTTGCTTGTGTTACATCCCACGAAATAATATAGGATCAAGATGGCAAGTAAACGAGATCATTTTGTCACATCTACCTAATCTACAATTTAATGGATCTTATATAACAATGGTGACCGCGTTTATTTATTTACAAACAAAAGAAGCTACGCAGAGAATTCAACAAACATACTGTCATATAAAGTATCCTAAGCCTGTTTCCAAAATCCTTCTGCGACGGGAGAGATTCCCGTCATTCACAAAACAATTTTTATTAAGGAAAGTCCTGTAATACCCAGATTAGTGGTAATTAGTACTTAGCGAGGATAAAACGGTAAAAAAGGAGCTTGTGAGTAGAATAAAATAAAGCATGCAGGTTTATAGGCTTTATATTTAGACACGTCCTTTTTTCGATGTCACACAGAGTTTTGTTTGTTTTGTTTGACCTAAACAGTCAGTGTGTGTCTTTGCCCACTGTCGTGACGTCACACGAGTAGTTGCTTTACGTCGAGGCATCCTATATCGTTTCGGCTTGCATATCTAATCGTTATTGAACCTCCAGATATGACTCGGTGTCTAGTCAGGCATTCCAAAAGTGATTCTGTAGGCTTCGTCCTCTCGTATCAGGTAACTATTTGCTCAGGCGGTCGGCCGGCGCTAAGTGTTATAATTAATGGATTTTTCAGCTGGCGTAGTGTGATTTTAATATTGTTCAATTGTTCGGTTGTTTGCTTATCATGTGACGGACTTTTATATTAATTGTGAAACTAGGATGGCAATTGTCAGTTCGAATTTCGTCATGTTATTTATGTGATCACTCCTGTTGCTGAAGGTGGACAGTGAGGTGACTGTTGTGACGACGGAAGCGATTCTATGCACACGAAATGGGTGTAAGTATGAAAAAAATTGATGTTTAGGTTGCAGATTTATCACTAACTTTTCTAAAAGGGTTTAATTCAGTTGTTATTAATTTAGTGTTGAATTATCTCCATAATAATTGACGCAGAAATGTTTCCCAACCTTTATTATTCCGATTTCATTAACGAATGATCCAATATTAATAAAAAACATGTAAAGCGGGTTCCAAATGGTAGAAATATTAAATTTGTATGAAAAATTCGAGTCTGTTGTTTTCAATTATTTGTGCTCTTAGAATTTCAAACAGGAGTTTATTCTTTAAGAAATCCAAAGGCTGCAAAACCCCTCTTAATGCTAATGAAGATGAGCTTTAGAAAGGGAGTAAGTGGGAACGAAAATACAATCAATAACCAGCCAAGAAATGATTAAATGAGCGATTAGACAAATTGTTATAAATAGGGTACTTTCACTCCTTATCCAGGACTTAGGACAAATTTTATAGGATCTTTAAAATGTAATGTAATTTTTTATAGATTTCTGGATGTTCTTCAAATTTTAACCACGAATCTTTTCGCGAATGTATTTTATGAAAACATAATTACATACTAAATTAAACTAGATGCTACAAAGTTTACTCCGTCAATTGTACTGACTAGAAAAATACTAATTTTCATACTACCAATCCACAAGTACTTTTTAAGTCAAAAACGGAAAAACATTTTTCATATGGATTATTTAATTACTTTTAAGACTTTATGTCTCTAAGCAAAATCTCATAGTTGCAGCATTGATGGTAACAAAATTACATTAAAAACAAAAGTATCACTACTTCTTGCTTCTTCTACAAAGTGATTTAGATAAAACTCCTCTATAACTTGATACGGATTGAAATTTTTTGATTATGTAAAAGCTTCTTGATAAAGCTTCTTGACGGCGACAATTTAAATTTCAAGAGGAATTTTTCCAAAGCAGAAACTTTGCAAAGTAGTTTTTCCGCAATTATGTCATATATGTATTTAAGTTTTGAAATATCAATAATTTTTTAGATATCGCACCTAAGTGCGATACTAGAAAAGCTGAAAATCAGTTGCAAGAAACATTTTCAGGTTGATTTAACAAATTAAAATCATAAACTAATCAATTCCCCAAAGAAAAAACGAAAATTAAAAAATTGACGATTACAAACTATGTTC
Organism: Anoplophora glabripennis; assembly: GCF_000390285.2. Lineage (NCBI taxonomy): Eukaryota > Metazoa > Arthropoda > Insecta > Coleoptera > Cerambycidae > Anoplophora > Anoplophora glabripennis. The sequence goes on from NW_019416857.1 coordinate 720,842, forward strand.
GAGAACACCTCCGTTTGCAGCAATACGCATTTTTAAGCTATGTGCTTACATTTTATTGATTAAAAAATATTTTCTACTAGCTCAATGTATACCGTTTCTTTAACAGAAAAAGTCACAAGAAAAAATCAAGTGGTCTCAGATCTGGTGACCGCGCTGGCCACCTAAGCGGTTCGTTTGTTCCCATTTATCTTCTCGGATACATTTTCTTGTAAGAAATTTTTAACTTTGCCGTTGCAGGCAGGCGCATCATCATGTTACTATCACATGTAGTAGAACTTTTTCTAATAAATTAGGAATGTCATTTTACAAAATAAAATAATGTATACAACTCTGGTGCGTCTAAAAGAAGAGGATATTTCCTTTTAAAATACCATACAAAATTCATAATTCATGTTTTCCTCCATCTTAACAAGATCTTTATTATGGTTTATCACTCCAAGAAAATTTGTTTAAAATACCATTTTTATGCAAAACTGAGAATTGTGAGAAAAAATCTAATTTCGGAACTTCAGGATGTAAATAATACACGATATGGCTTTGTATGGATGAAAACTATTCCTAGAAGAGGTTCTCTGACAGGACGAAAACTACCACTATACCAGTTTCCTATGCAACATTTCTTATTGAAGTTTGGGGATTACCTTCTACATGCTGTGAAACTTCAGCTGTACGATCAAGATCGTGTCTACTGGGTTTATCCGAACCCATTATTTTTTTTTCACATCAAAACTTTCATATCGGAGGAGTCAAGTTTTCAAAAGTCTTGCGATCTGAATGTCGTTGTTTGAGTAACGCGTAGCTCTAACATTTTGTCTACACTCGCCATAAATTATGATCACGTCATACCTTTCCTCACTAGTGTATTGAACCACTTTAATGACATGCTTATAAATTCAACGGTTGTACATTGCATATACTAACACTGCCAACATCTTCCACAGTTTTTTTTTCCTGTGGTTAGGTTCTCTTCAAGTCCTATAGCACCACGACCTTATCAGGCTTATTGTATGTCCCACTGTTCAAACTTATTCAGCAAGTAGTTTTGTCCTTTTAATAAAGTCCAAAGCGTTTGCCCAAGAACGTCATTCTACTACGTGTAAATCCTGGGCCCAGGATATGCAGAGAAGTTTCATCCGCTAAGTTAGATCCTCGACAGATCGGACTGTCTACAATCCTTAGCTTATACAGA
>NW_019416858.1:0-30444 GCF_000390285.2 Anoplophora glabripennis
TCATTTATGCTACTCCATTCAAAAACACCCTGTATATGTGACGACAAAATAAGAATTAGCGGTGTTGCCAAATATACGCTATGAACAATAATTGTGCCAGAACGAGCAGTGCGTCATCTCTCCTAGATTTTTCCTATACTTAGATATATTTACAATTTTAATATTTTTTATTTAATTTTTCAAATTTTATTATTATTTTCGTCATCTTCTTCATCTAGTGTTTCCAGTTCCGAAGAAAATATGTCATTTGCAGAATATTTTTCATTATTCGTGCAATTTTTGCACGCGATGCTGCAGTTCAATCCGTGCTTCCTGCATCCATACAAAGTTCCGCAATCGGTTTTGCACCCACAGAAAATCATATTCATGATACTTAATGGACCAGTGGAATCATTTTTATGGGAACTAAGGTTGTTTCTTTTAGTTCCCATTCCCAGTCTGTTGGATTCAAACCATTTTCGTCTCCATATAACCAGTTTTGCACTTGAAAGTATACTCTTTTCAAGAAAAAACACGTGTGCGCTATAACTTGGAGAGTATTCGTATGTACTAGTATGTGTAAGAGTATATATTAGTATAGTAAGAGTAAAAGGTGGAGCAGCGGCCAGCGATCCTACCTAAAATTTCATCAATTCTACCAACTGTATTAAACGCGCCAAATTAAAAAAAAATCGGATAATTTATTTAGATATTCGATAAAGCTTATGAAGATATTCGCGTTCAGCGACCCCAAAAAACCCCGAGTGGCAAAATTGAACTCATTTCCGTCAATATTTTCCAAGTTATACATTTTTCATTTTTTAACTCTTCGAGATGCAATTTTAAAAATGCATTTTTCTTATGCACCGATGCAATTTTCATTTCTCATTGAATCACATAGGGTCACAAACTTTCTGGACGCTCTAACGAATCGAATGCAAAAAACTGCATCACGATCCATCTTACTGCACAGATTTCGGAGGTAAGGCCGCTTTTAGTGCTTTATTTCCTCGACTAAAATATAAGGCATCAAAGATGAACCATCTCTTTCCCACAAGAGATGGTAAGGTGTGAGTTTACGTCTCATCTCGTGAGTCAATTTTTTTCATTAGTAAAATTGTTTTTTTTTAACAATTTGGGTCGAAAATCAGTTTTCCCAATATATTGGAAAAACTATTTATTTTAGAGAAATGTGTTCAACAGACGAAATATGGGCAATAAAAAGATCTATAAAATGTCGCCTGATAGATTACAATCGGATAAATTGTTTAAAAGTTATTGCAAAAAAACACCAAGAAAACTTGGAAAAACAGTATTTTTTAATTATTCATAACTTGGCTGTTATTTGTTGGAATTTTATAAATATGCCTAAAAGTTGTGCATTGTATTGTTCTANTATTAATAAATTGACACTTTCTGTCAATAAGCTGGTAATTTAATAATAACATTAAGAATAATTTGCTATTAAAATGAAAAATGTTTGATAACTTATGACTATGGGACATGTATTAGGTAAAGTTATTTATCTGAAATAAAATTTAATACAAACGAAAAACAAGAAATGCAAAATTAAATTTAAAGAATATTCTCGAAAATAATTTCCATTTTGCTGTAAGCATAACCTAATACGCCTGTTGAAGTTATAACGCACTCGCACAAACAGTTCTTGGTTATTGCGAAGGTCATCTGCTGCCTGAAATATTCTTAAGCGTAGTTCTTCTAAGGAGGTAATAGGAGTGGCATAAACAATAGGTACTTTTTATGTGTCCCCACAAAAAGAAATTCATAGATGTTAGATCAGGTGATCGTGCAGGCCAACAAACAGGGGCATCACGACCACGACCAATTCAGCGATTCGGGTAATTTAAATTTAACCATTCTCTAAAGGCAAGTGTACTATGTGCAGGCGCCCCATCGTACATATACTACATCACTAAGTAATGGAAGTTTTTCGTTAAAAAATCTAAGATACTTGGCCGCTCCAAGCCTGTGTGGAAGAATAAAAGGACCCACTAGAGTATTTCCTACAATTCCCATCCAAACGTTTAAACTGAAATTATATTGACATATTGAAACAAATATTTCATGAGTATTTTCTTTCGACCATGAATGAACATTATAAAGGTTTACTGCACCTTCTCTAGGAAAATTTGCTTCATCGGTGAAAAGTATATTCATTAGGAAATTTAAGTTATGCCTGGAACTATTAATGTACCATTGACACAAATCCACACGGTTAGGTAAATCACGGTCATTCAATTCTTGCACGGGTTGATGGTGAAAAGGATATAAAATATTTTCATGAGCTACATTCCACACAAGACTGTGGAAACTTGCAGTTGCCTGGACACCTGTCTTGTGCTTGTACCACAGTCTTCTTCTAGATGTTCCAGTACAGCTTCCTAAGTTTCAATAGTTCGGACATTACGCCTTCTTCCGGCAGCCTCACGATTGGGCTGAATTTTACCAGTTTCGCGAAGCCTTCTTTCCACCGAGGCCAATATTTGTCTATGAAGAATCGGTCGGTTTGGATATCTTTGGTGGTATAATCTTACTGAAGCGTTACTATCTTTTCTGGATTCTAAAAACACTTGGAGCATGTGGACATATTCGCCATTGGTATAAATATTATTTGCCATAATTATTCTGATAATAAATTAATCAATTGGTACTAATTATTGGTAGACAGAAAGTGTCAATTTATTAATATGATAAATAACAATTTATTTGTTATGACATCCGCCTACTTTATTTTTACACACTTTCGCAATTACCCCTTTAGTGAACGATAACATATCTAATTTTTTACTAGAAAACTATCGGTGTTATCGAAAAATTACAAGAGGTAAAAAAGTTGCGCAATAAATCAGTCTTCCCAATAAATATTTATAAATAAATAATTTGCTTCATATAAAAAATTTCTAGTAAAATATTGCAATGGGGTTGACTGTTTCACTCTATAAAATACGACAACGATCGAATAAATATTGAAATGTTGTCTCTTTATTAGTAGGATGCTCATACCAAGTTTCGTGTCTCTAGCATTCCCCATGTTAAAGAAAAAAATTAAAATGTGAATTTCAATCCTCTCCTTTAAGAGGGTATATGGCCTCAGGGGTGCAACTTTCATATAAGGTATTTTTACTTCAATCCTCTTATTTTTGGCTCTACATTCACTGGTACCATTTTTGCTACTTCATTTAAAAACACCCTATATTTATAAAACTCCAACAAATAACAACCCAGTTACGGATAATTACAAAAATGCTGGTTTTCCACGTTTTTTTTTTGTGTATATTTCGTCTGTTGAACATTTTTCTCTAAAATCAATTGTTTAGAAAAAAAATAATGTTGCTAATGAAATAAATTGACTCACTAGATGAGACACCTTTTCTATTGCCTTGCCCAGCACATTTCAACAATAAAATAGCGGACGTCAATTCATCGAAGTTGAAATATTATAGCGACGCGACTATTAATAAAAAGATTTACATGAAAATTAATTTGAGATCGGATCATTTTTTCGGATCCTAACTTTAGTCTTTACGTTTTTTTTTGTTGTCTTGGAACAATTATTATATTTCCGTAAAAAGTTAAGCAACTTATTTACTTCCTTTATTTTTGAAGAAGTAAAATTGTACCAAGGTTAATTGATCTAAATATTTGAATTTTCATCCGAAGAATCTACCCCTAAGATTCACTTAAAAACGGAGAAATAAGACCTGCTTTATTTTGGGACAGTGCTCTACATGAATACATTTTTTTCACTTTGCTTTTCTTCCGGCAACTGCATGATACAAGTATAAGGAATCTTTAATTACGACAGCGTCATTTTTTCCAAATGAAATTCTTTTTCAGATTTGTATTTCCTACATGTTTCAGATACCTGAACGTTAATAAAATTGTTATTTCAGACTAAAATTGGATGAATTTCTACTTTATTAGAAGCATAATATAGGTATATGTTTAGTGAGAAAAAAATCTATAAGATGAATTTTAGGAACAATTAATTTAGCTTGATAATGTATTATCTCAATATCATCTTAATAAATTTAATTTTAAATGGTGTTATTTTTGTTTTAGATTAATAAAGTCCCTTGTAGAAAATGGTAACTAAATCGAACAATTCGCTCAGTATCGTATTATAAAATTTTAATTATATTTGAGATTGGTAAATTGGTTTTTAGAAAACGTAACTTTGGTTTCAAAAAAACATTTGGCTTTTAAGGCTTAGTAGTTAACATCCATAATTTATTTATTAGCTGCAATGTATGAAATTATAATATACTGAAACAGTAACTTTTAAGGTGTACACCAGTATTATCTCCTGAACTAGAAGATATACAGGGTTGATTAAATTACAAAAAAGCATTAAATTTCGAGTTCAACGATGTATAATACTTGGCTGAAAAGATTTTATTAAGTACTAAAAAACGTCAATTTTATGATTTATTTAATTCCATCCAAGTTGCCAAGAAACAAAAACAAATGAAAATTTTGACATTTGTGTTTAAAAGTACACAAACTATCATTTGCTGCTGTAAATAAATGTTCAAGTGTTTTTATTATTTATTCGTAATGGCACACTATTGAATAAATGAAATGCTAGACATTTTAAAATTTTATTATGAAAAATTGACAATAAATTAATAATTAGGTAATGGCACTGGTCTATCATAAATCCTATTTGCAAATCTCCACAGCAAATAATCCAAATGAACAAGGCAACTTTGGTAGCCGGCGTCTAGGACCATTAGTTCCAATTCAGGAATTATTAAAATGTTTGCTTGCTGAAAGCGCTTTAAGTTTCTCAATTTCTCTATAGGCAAATTATCTAAAATTTCTTCAAAAATATTTCGGGAAGTTTAAATATGATTCATCAGATAAATGCATTGTCATAAAAATAAGTAAGGACCTGGAGAAGGCCATGCAAAACATTTACAGAAAACCGAATTTGTGGCCTTACTACCCGTGTTAAACTCATGGGTTTTCAACAGCTTAACAGTGTTTGCTTTTTCCATTAAACATTCTACCATTCGTAAATAATGTTTCATCAGTTCATAATATCTTAACAGGAAAATCTGGATTTGCCCTCAATTCATCCAGAAACCATTCACAAAATTCCAGCTCCAGCCTTCGTTGGTTGGTTTCAGGATACAACGTTTGCACTGGTTTGAATTTAACATCATAATACTTATGTTTTCTTAAAATTTTCCAAACGACTAACTTGGATAAATTACATTCTAATGTCAACGTTTTTTGACCCTTAATAAAATCTTTTCAGTCAAGTAGGTACTATACATCGTTGAACTCGAAATTTAATGCTTCATATAAAGGTGCAAACTTTCAATATGGCGTCCATACAAAAAAATCAAAATTTGGTTACGAAAACATAAGGATCTAGTGGGCCAGAGCATATCACCTTATGTAAACATACCGATTTTCATTAGTCTACTTTCAATAATAAAAAAGATATGGAAGAAATAAGAAAAGTAAATTTTTCAGTTTTTTCAACTTACTTCAGCAACGGTGCAACTTATCTCCGATTTCTATTCATAATCCGAATGGGCATGTAAAAATTTACATTTGTTTTTATTTTAACTACCCCTGTATATATTCGAGTTTGGGGGATACTTATGGTGTACACCTTAAAGGTGATCCCCCTGTATATTCATTTTAATATATGTGTAATAAATCTAATCTGATTTGAAATTTGATTTGGTTCATTCGATGCTTTTTAAATACATATGCATAGTATGAAACACAAACAAAAACTGAAATGCAGTTTACACTCTCTGGATTACATAACAATATAATTAATCTCAAATTCAAATTACATTAATTAATATATTATGCAGGGCAATCACATAAAGAGATATTTAAAATTATTCACCATTTTTTTTAACACATCCGACTGCATGTGAATATTCCTGTAAAACAAGTATTTTATTAGTGCACATTTCGATCCATTTCCTGAAAACCTCGTATTTCTCTTATAATGTTTTAAATACCTTTCAACGACCTTTTAGACCTCTTCATGTTACATTTGTAAACTTTTCTGACATGTAACTGCGACACATTTCCTTTTTGTTTCCAAATAAAAAACTTTCCTGGTAAAATTAACCGATAACGCTATTGGGTTCTTCTGAGAAGGGTAATTGTCTAAAGAATTTCCTTTGAAGGAATTTCTTTGTTTTCGAAACAAACAAAGGGGAAGTCGCCCACCTAATTCAATACGCGATGTATTAAAACCAGAATCCCTTTAAATGTGTGGCATTTAGTATACCCTACATAGTGAAAAATAAGACCTAAAAAACATATTCCATATTTACAAAACATGAGTTGAAAACAAAATTTTTTTATAATTATTTTGCACCAATAAAAAAACATATAAGTATATCAATTATATCATTGATGATGAACAAGATATCTACCCTATCTTGTTATTGCATTTCAAGAATTATTTTTGTCAAAATTGGATTCCTTTGGATTAAGAAGAATTCAATCCGCCTAAATGTTTAAGTCAAGTCTGTCAACATTATACAGACTTCAGGATTTCTGCAAGGTTCTGCGCTTGGACCTTTCATTTTCACAATTGTTTATTTTTGAATGTGTAACAAAAGCCGGAACGCGTAGTAATTTATTTGTTAGTTCTCGGAACGGATGTGCCAAAAAGTTAAATATATCAGTCAACACTAATTTATCGGAAAGTTAATGGTTTTCAAGTAGGCTTAACGTCACCAAGACCGTGCTTCGGAAAAGGCTTCACGAAATTTAGCAATATTTTTTGAACAAGTTCACTTAGAGTTGGTGCCATGTGTTGAGCAGGTATAAAGAGAAAAATCGATATTTTTAATAACGCACGAAACCACGAGAAGAGCGTAGATTTTCCAAAGTAGAATTAAAACAAATTGTTAAATTGATAGTAATTGGAAAAGAAAGTAACAGATCAAATAGCTGGGTTTTTGGCGGATTTTCCAAGCTATTAAGAAGATATTAAATCAGATCGACTAATCCGTCCCGTATCGCTACACGGAATCACTAGAGGAAGGCTAGGGTTATTTGTAAGTTTAGTCTCAAAATTATTTAGATAAATGTAAAATCATTCAATTAGATAACTATTAACATGGCATAGTTATGCCAAAGCGTCCCGATATCCAGGGTTAACGCCAGTAAGATAAGAACAGAAACGTCCAAGAAATAGGCGTGTCGAAGCGAAGTGTCGAATTCAGGAGAGATCTACGAAAAAAGTCAGTTCTTCCTTAGGTTCCACATTGAGCAGTCGACTTAGTTTTAGTCTCGGGGTAATTAATTAAATTTAATTATGGATGTTTTTTCTAAATTTTGCCATGAATCTCGCATTCCCTGAATCTCGGTACGCTGTCGCGTATAAATAAATAAATTAATAATGTTGTTCGAGCCGTTATTTTGTTTGTTTGTTTTGTTTATTGTTACTAAAACTCTTCCTGGAAGTTTTGGTGTTTCCTTTTGTTTCTCTCAACTTCAGTGCCACCCTGTATAGCCAGCAACTAGATTACATTCTACGTAAGCAATAGAGGGTAAGTGCATGAAATTCATTCTCTGAACATNCTGGAAGTTTTGGTGTTTCCTTTTGTTTCTCTCAACTTTAGTGTCACCCTGTACAGCCAGTCACTGGATTACATTCTACGTAAGCAATGGATGGTAAGTGCTTGAGATTCATTCTCTGAACATACAACAAAGTTCCCACGTATTAATTAAAAGGTAATGATAATTATAAACTCCCTTTCGAGAATTGAATAGAAAACTCTTTTGAAATTCAGACTCGTTATGATACTGGTCATAACGGTAGATAGATAATTAAAGAAATAACCCCTCAGGTTACAAATGTAAGTTACTACGCTGATGACACAAATTATTTTGCTCTATAAATAATTGACCTGACGATTTACAACGATATTTAAGTTTAACAAACTCTTGATGTACTATTAATATGTCATAAAGTGTAATATCATGACATTTAGTCGGCAGATGAACCGAGTACTCTACAGGGATGGCCAGAAGTACGGAATAAAATTCATATCTTTTGAATGAGTTAATTTTTTTTAAAAGGCCGAAACACGTTAACTGATTTTGATTTTTTTCCATCTTTCGGTTATATAATAATTAATTTTGCTTCAACCCCCTAACCTCCAGCTACTCCTACTTTTTTTTCAAATGGAAACATAAGGCATGAGGGGGCTCGTTGAAAAGCTTATAGAAAACCGAATCCAGCCATACCAAATAAACAAGTTTTATTTTTTCAATAGCAAGGTTTTTAGGGTTGCATAAAACACCTACTTAACAAGTGAAATAAAATTTAATTATCTTCAGTGTTATCCTCCATGAATTTGCACAGAATAAAATAAAGAATTTGAAACTGTACTTATCACTGCTAACGCAAAAAAGATATATTTTTTATGTTGCGTTTTTTTGGCACCACTTACTTGCCAGGCTTTCTGGTTAATTTTTTGCTTTAGTCGTAAATTGAAGTTCAAAACGTTACTATTGTGTCAAAATCAAGTTATTTACTGAATTACAATGGTATTGCTTGGATGTGGAGACAAAATAAGAAGTCAGGCTGAACTGCGCGATTTATTTAATGCGAAATATCCCGAAAACCAAATTTCGCAAGGGACAGTTTGTAAAATATTTCACAAATTTGAGGAACACGGTACCTACAGTACAGACTTTGCCCAAAACTGGACGGGCACGTGCTTTGAATGAAGAAAAGAAATTAGACATTGCATTAGAACTTGTTGAAAATCCTCATACTTCAACTGTTTCATTGGCCCGCAATCACGATGCTTCTCGAACTGCAATTCGAATGTTTCTGAAACAAGAGAAATACCACCCCTATAAGGTATGTCTTGTCCAAGAGCTTTTGGAAGACGATTATGATAGGCGATTACAATTTTGTGAGGAAATGATGAGACGGTGTGACGACAATAATGGTTTTCAACGAGACGTACTTTTTTCGGATGAAGCTACGTTTTATTTAAATGGAGTGGTTAACAGGCACAACTATCGCTTTTGGTCCCAGGAAAATCCACACTGGACATGCGAATCGCATACGCAGCATCCACAAAAAGTTAATGTATGGGCAGGTATCATCAACAACAGAATCTTGGGCCCATTCTTTTTTGAAGAAAATCTTACTGCCGCACGCTACCTGGATTTCCTAACATTTGACCTGATACCTGCTCTAGCTGTGATTTTCCCTCATGAAATTGATCCAGATATACCGAATGAAAGAATTTGGTTCCAACAAGATGGCGCTCCCCCACATTTTGGTATTGATGTTCGAAGATACTTAGATGAAATGTTTCCAAATCGCTGGATTGGTAGACGGGGTACAGTTGAATGGCCGCCAAGATCCCCCGACTTAACACCCCTGGATTATTTTCTTTGGGGATATTTGAAAGAAAGAGTCTACCAGGACAGACCGGATAATATTGAGAATTTAAAGAACAAGATTAGGGCGGAGATGCATAATTTACCAGCTGAAGTCATTCAGAATGCTGTGGACAGCTTTTACTATCGTCTTGGAGAATGCCAAATAGTGAATGGAGGACATTTTCAGCATTTGCGACATTGAGTTTATTTTTGTAAATTATCTAGTTGTTTCAATTTCTAAATGAAAAAAAAACTTGTTATTGAAAAAATAAAACTTGTTTATTTGGTATGGCTGGATTCGGTTTTCTATAAGCTTTTCAACGAGCCCCCTCATGCCTTATGTTTCCATTTGAAAAAAAAAGTAGGGGAAGCTGGGGGTTAGGGGGTTGAAGAAAAATTAATTATTATATAACCGAAAGATGGAAAAAAATCAAAATCAGTTAATGTGTTTCGGCGTTTTAAAAAAAAAATTAACTCATTCAAAAGATATGAATTTTATTCCGTACTTCTGGCCATCTCTGTATAATTATAAACTCAGTGGGTTTATCTTTCAACGATCTAATTTAGTTAAAGATTTAGAAGTATTTTTCGACTCTTTTTTATTCAAGCTGTTTTATTAAATATACTGAAAAGCGCTTTGCAAAAACTTAATCATTAGTGTTTATAATATTATTGATCAACCTATCAAAATATTGATATATGTAAATCAATCACACAAGGCTGTCCTATTTTTATTTTACACTCATTTCGTGTAATTTTACACTTCGAAAATGTTTTTTTATTTTACTTCTTTGAAAACACCTTATTTTCATCTGTATTAATAATAATGTATGATGGGCATTTTCGGGTAAGCGCACGGAAAAAGTTTTTCCGATCTCCGATTCTTTCCGTGCGCTGAATAAAAAAATACCGAATATATATATAGCTTTAAAATAGAAATATACAGCAAAGTTAACTAAATTTAAGAAAGTCTATACGCTATCTGATGTTTAAAATGTACCTATTTTGTATTTTATTTCGTAAATGTTTGAATATTTAGATACATGTATTAATACTTTCTGATGTTCTGTCTACCTTATCTGACATAGACTAATTTAAAATAAATCACCTTGGAAATAATTTTTTGAGGGTAACTATGGAAACGTATCCTACATACCAAACACTGTATTGTTAGCGTTGTTTATTTTCTGTCAATTAAATTTATGCCGATAAAATGTACTTAGAAGAAAATCCCGATAACATAATAGAGCAAGGGGCACAAGCGAACACGAATTTATTACCAGTAAAATCGAGGACAAGTTATGAACACGAATATCAACTTTTTACTGAATGGCGAAATCGGGACAAAATCAAGACTATAAGTGATGATATACAGCGTGTCCCACTAGTGCGGGAAAGTCCAATATCTACGTTAAAATGAGGATGATATGGATTTTTCTTTTTATTGTGTTGCCACATTTCTCGGAATGTACAAATTAAAAACATATCCAACTATACAGGGTGTTCAACTTTTCCTGGACAGACACCAACTTTGGTTTTTTAAATGGAAACACACATTTTTTATATTGGTTGCTTACATTTTCTGATACTGACAGGTTATACTAATAGCTACTAAGCCCATTTTTTTATCAGATGTTTAGTAAGGATGACTCTTCCGAATCATGCTCCAAAAACTGGCCTACGTTATACAGGGTGACCAAAATATCATGTCAAAATTGCCAATTGAAAAATTGAAAAATCTCGATTTTTTAAATGCAACGCCTTGCATATTTTCATACCATGAGATGCAGAATTAAAATTCTCTACAACTTTGCTATACCTGCTCCTATACCAAAATTCATTAGTTTTTCATGAAATCTCATTTCTATGAAAAAATACGAAGTTTACAAATAGCTTATATGTAAAATAACGTAATAGGCTCCTGTCAAATGATAATCTGGAAAATTTTCGATTCACATAAGGTGTAATAAAAAGAAAGGTTTAATAGAAGAAGAGAAGCCCATGGTAACTGTTTATTGGAAAGTCGTATTTATCAAGCTAATAATCCAGATTTACAAAGATGTCTTCGTACAAAGTGTTTTGTAAAACTGAAGGAGAGGTTTGAAAGAACGGCAAATGCAAGTTATGAGAAGACCACATGCATGTGGTAATCAGGATAGTCAAATTGAAATGTGCAGTCCAAAATCCATCTACAAGTGTCAAAGAAATTAGCGATGAAATTAGTATTTCCAAAAGTGTGGTTAATAGAACGTTAAAGAAAAACAACTTCCACCCCTATCATTCTGAGCATCGCCAATTCTTAACACAGCAAGATTTTCAGAAGCGAGTACAGTTTTGTGAGTGGGCAACTATAACAAGATGAATTTTTTTTTCAAAGGTATTTACTGACGAGTCATCCTTTGCCAATACTGGTCGAGAGAGTCGACATAATTATCACCATTACGCTGATCATAATCCCAGATTAATAAGACAAGACGATCATCAACACCGCTTTAAAGTCAACGTTTGGGCGGGAATATGCGGAGAATATGTCATTGGACCACATTTTCTTGAAGGAAACTTAACTGGTAATGGGTATTTGCAATTTTTACAAAACGACTTGCTCCAATTGCAGGGACATATTCCTCCGGATGACTTAAACAGTCAGTGGTTCCAACATGATGGTGCCCCTGCACATTCCACACTGGCGGTAAGTTTTCTCATTATGTAAGTTATGTAAATTCATAGAAAAACTGTTTCAGGTTAGAGAATACTTAAATGATTTGTATCCAGATAAGTGGATAGGTAGCCAATTCCATGGCCTCCCCGATCCCCAGACCTGTCTTGTCTTGATTTTTTTTATGGGGCTATATAAAAGACAGGGTGTATGAAACTCCTCCGACAGATGTAGAAGATTTACGGGCAAAGATAAGAAATGCTTTTTTGACCCTAACTCCGGAAATGCTGCGAAATGTGTCAAGCAATTTTCGTCGTAGAATTGCTCAATGTCTAGAGAAAAATGGCAGACATTTTGAGCGGTTACCTGTTAATTACTAATTTAACTAGGTCTTTATTACTTTTGTTAGAAATGCACGATGTTAATTTACTGTTTTGGATACTGCATGCGTGTGTTCTTGTTGTCTTCTCATAATTTGCATTTGTTGTTCTTTCAAACCTCTCCTTCAGTTTTACAAAACACTTTGTACGAGGATATCTTTGTAAATCTGGATTATTAGCTTGGTAAATACGACTTGCCAATAAACAGTTACCATGAGTTTTACTAATTATTCTATTATTTATTTACTAATTCTTCTTTAGAGTAATTCATTTCACAATTATTACTGTCGCTTTTCTATTAAACCTTATGTGAATCGAAAATTTTCCAGATTATCCTTTGACAGGAGCCTACTACGTTATTTTACATATAAGCTATTTGTAAACTTCGCATTTTTTCATAGAAATGAGATTTCATGAAAAACTAATGAATTTTGGTATAGGAGCAGGTATAGCAAAGTTGTAGAGAATTTAATTCTGCATCTCATGGTATGAAAATATACAGGGCGTTGCATTTAAAAAAATCGAGATTTTTCAATTTTTCAATTGGCAATTTTGACATGATATTTTGGTCACCCTGTATAACGCAGGCCAGTTTTTGGAGCATGATTCGGAAGAGTCATCCTTACTAAACATCTGATAAAAAAATGGGCTTAGTAGCTATTAGTATAACCTGTCAGTATCAGAAAATGTAAGCAACCAATATCGACTAGAAAAACCTTTCAAGCGAGATATCTCAAAAACTGTGAATATTTGAATAGAACTATTCTACACAAAGTACCCTTTATTTTTGATGTAGAATCCGAAAAAAATATAAAAAATGTGTGTTTCCATTTAAAAAACCAAAGTTGGTGTCTGACCAGGAAAAGTTGAACACCCTGTATAGTTGAATATATTTTTAATTGGTACATTCCGAGAAATGTGGCAATACAGTAAAAAGAAAAATCCATATATTCCTCATTTTAACATAGATATTGGACTTTCCCCACTAGTGAGACATGCTGTATATAGTTTACTTTGTCGAGAAAGCTAAAAGTTTATGAAATATTTTATATTATGGAATCGATTCTCAATGCTAAAGAGCTGTTTAGCCTTCTACTTCTACTGCTTTCTTGAAGCGTCAAGCTGTAGGATACGTACCAAAAAAGTCCAAAGTTTTAACAGCAGAACATGTAACAAAAAATTTTTATGTTAAGCTCCAGATGAACAATATCTGCTACCAAAAGCATTTTAGTGTTTGGAATACGTTTAAAAGACGATGTGGTAGATAATGAGCGCTTTCTTGTCGAGTTTTTACGAGATGGAAAAACTCATACATCAAGAAGTTTCACCATTATCAATGAAGGACGTACATTTGAGCATTGCACACTTGGTTGTAAATATGCAGCTCTACGACCTAAAAATATAAACAGCAGAAGATTATTCGTTGCATATCGAAATGGCAGGTGTTAACGCTCAGCACGTTGGATGCCATACCATCAGTGGTGTTTCGAAAATTGTTGCATAACACCTAAAACTAGAAGAACCCAGAAAATATACCGAGCAAGGACATATAGAAGAATCCACACACAAAAAAAACTGAGGTATCATGAAAACTGTTTAACCCTTCTAACTCGCAAAATACAACAACTGTATCATTCGTTCGAAAACATCATAATATTTGCGAAAAGTCTGCTTCAATAACTGCAGTTTCACAAAATGAAACTCAAAAAGGACTAAACCTGTACAATAATACGAATTGCACAATAAACATAACTATTAATAACAACAATTCACACTAAAAACATTATTAATTGGAGCTGTTATTATTAATAGTTAGTTAATTTTCAATTATTTTTACTCGACATGTTTTTTTATTCCTATAACTGTTATGAAAATAAAAATGTTTAAAGTTTCTTTCGTATGTAATTTTTTACGTTGTATTTTGTTTTTGTGTTTTCGTATTCAAAGAACTATAATAGAAAATAGAGTTGTCAAATGTTTTTTTCACACTCACCAGTGTTATTTCAACGTGAAGTTTATCAATCAATTGTTTACTGTGTTACTGGAAGTTCACAAATCGCTTCCACTTAACGATAGTTCGAGGCAATATTAACTAAAACTGAGACTAATTTCCAGATTATGTCACCGTACAATAAACCCTTATTAAAATTAATCGTAGAAGTGGAGGAAGAAACTTGGGGATTACGCCATCTACTTAGCAAGACGCTGTGTGTACCATAAATATCAGTTATATTTAAATTTTCTCTAATGAATGCCTTTGTGTTTGGGCTTTCCAATTTAGTACACCTTTCTGGAAATATATAGCTCCGTTTAATACCCAATTACTTAGTGAAGTATTTATCAAGTTGTGCCTAAATCTTGGAATATAATTTGTTAATGAATGGAAGCAATTTATTTTTTCGTTTTCATTTGGCGGAGAGTGTATTTCGGGCAGCACTTCCATTAATTTTATCGATTGATTCGCCTTCGCCACATCGACGTTTGACTCTGCGAATCCGAGAAACCGGTGTCGGCAGTTCACTATATCGTTGAATTCGTTTTGTAATAATTGAGAATTGCCAGACCAAGAAATATAAACACTACTAGCTTTCTTTTCCACATATTTACTGTATCCTCATCAATAATAGTGTTCTTTAATAAGGTAAGGCAAGCGCCATAATAGCTGGAAGGTTTACATTTAGTTTCACTATCTGATTAACTGATTAACATTTTTTTAAAATTAAATATATCCTCTTCTAAAACTGTTTTTAATTCGGACTAAGAATCTGCAACATGCATCCATTAATATTGCGAAAAAATTCAAGGGGAGTTTCCTTGACCAAAAATAAGAAAGAAAGTTCCTATAAACCTATGTCCGAAAATGCTTCGTTTCGGAGTGTTGAAATTTACAGAAAATACAAGGTTTTTACTAATATCTGGAGAACCCTAATTCCGATTTTTTTGAAATTTGGTATGTTTGTTTATAAAAACGGTAGACGTCTTCTGACTTAATTTGATTTGATGAGACGTCACTGCTTTTTCTTAGGTGTCATATTTTTTTCTAATTATGCGATTAAAAATACAACTTATTTGTCTCTCTACGTTTTTTAATATCTTGCTTCGTTTTCGAGCAAAAAATTAATAACTGAAGTGTTTGATTTTAATAAGTACTTGAACTAGTTGTCAATTCCTGCTTGTCAAAAGTTTGACAAGTTTTCGAAAACTTAACGCAGGAAACGGGCGACGCCGCACAGCAATAACCCTACAATTGGAAGAAAATGTACTTCATAAAATTGAGGACACTCCAACAAACAAGTACCAGACAGATTGCTAGAAATTTAAATGCAAGTCGTTCTACAATTTTCAGGGTTTTAAAAAATAATCTTATTTACCCTTAGCACATCCAACGGATTCAGGCACTTTTACCGACTGATTTTCCGTTAAGATTAGATTTATGTCGATGGACGACAAAAAATTGGGGAAAATCCTCAATTTTTAGCAGAAGTACTATTCACGGATGAGGCGAATTTTTCTAGAAAAGCCATAATGAACTTCCATAATAATCATGTATGGATAGACGAGAACCCAAATGCAACATTAGAAAGCCATCAACAACACCAGTTTTCACTTATTGTATGGGTCGGAATTGTAGGAGACCATTTAAAAGGCCCATTTTTTTACCGCCAATGCTTACTGGAGGTGTTTATCGCCGTTTTCTTGAGGATGAATTTCCCGTACTTTTGGAAGACATCCCATTGCCATTAAGGTTACAAATAATGTATTTTATGCACGATGGTGCTCCACCCCATTTCAGTTTAGCTGCACGTTAATATTTGAACAATATCTGCCCAAATCGCTGGATAGGTTGAGGAGGCACTCAACCCCGAGGCCCCCGAGGTGTCCCGACTTAAATCGATTCGATTTTTTCCTTTGGGGTCACCTCAAATATTTGGTTTATACAAGTTCAGTGCAAACCAAACTTAAGAAACCGCATTGTCGCATCCTGTGAAACAATTAGACACACAGCCGGAATATTTGAATGGGTTCGCCAATCAATGTGTCATAGGATAGATGCCTGTATTAAAGTTGAAGGTGCAGATTTTCAACAACTGTTGTAATACCTGTATATGTAAAGTATTTTTCATATCATTGCTGTTTGTTAAATATTTAATATTTTTTCTTATGTTTCTGTTATTTTAGTTATTTAAAAAAATATTATTTAGTGAGTTATTGTTTCTCAGCTTGTTACATTGTTTTTCCTTCAAATGTATTGTTAAAGTTGATTAGTAAATAACTAAAACATTGAATTTCTATTTTTGTTTTCTACTTCCCTTAAGTATATGAAAGGATATTAATTTTTTGCTCGAAAACGAAGCAAGATTTCAAAAACAGTAAAGACACAAAAAAGTTGTATTTTTTTATAGCATAATTAGAATAGCTGCTGTATCGCCAGCAAAATGAATTACTATTCATTTAAAGTTATAGATTAATGATTTATTCATATAAACTTCAAACAGTAAAGGTTTTGAAGTGATTTGAGCTACTTGCTATTGTTAAAAGCTTCTTAGCAATTTATATATTGAATTTATATACTAATTCTTTAAAACCACTGTTTTATAAAATTTCTAGCACCAGCGAATGACTAATAGTGTCAAAAGATCTAATAAAACACACAGTCAATGTGTAGATTGTAGTATGTTGGAAGTGAAATGGCACCCTGCGTCCTTTTACTTTCTTAGAACCCATTGTCTCTCTGATATTAATTTATATTTTTTCTAAATAAGCACTCATATTGGTTTGCACACCAGAGACTGTGATTTCCAGATGATATACAGGGTGTTTTATAACTCTACCGACACAGAGCAGGTACGTGTAGAGGATCTTAAAATATGCCGATTTGTTATGTAACATTTTTTTCTGGGATGTACCGTTGAAGAGATATTGGCCTCTAAATATGAGTGTTAAATTTTGAAAAAAAAACAAAAATAATATTTCAGCAATACCTTAACATAAGCAACCTAATTTGGTACATGATTTGCGTTTATTGTTATCTTTAATTGGTAAAAATATGAATTTGTTGGAAGCCCAATAAGGACTGGACTAGTGGTAGGACGCCTTTAAAAGGATATCGATTTTTTTATCAATACATATGCCAATAATTATTAAGTAGTTTTACCACTATTACAGGAAATTAAATTTTTTAAATTTCTTTACTCTTACAAATTTTTCCAAAAAATAACGGTTTTTGAGAAAATCGTGATTTTGTGAAACAAATTAGTTTATTGACCATCTTTATATACAGTAAAGTACATGTATAGTCACAGACGTTTAATTGTTTTAACAAAACCACTTACACTATAAAAGCAATGTTTCAAAAGGAAATTTTTAGTTGGTTTGTAAAACTCCTTAAAACTTAACACTTCTGTTACAATTTTTAAAATGATATTTGAAATTGTAATATAATTCTAGAGCTAACTTATTCTATTTTGTGGTGTGAATCCTTGAAAACGGATTTTTTGGCATTTCTGGTGTCATAAGTATGAATATCAGAATGTTTGAAAAAATTATCCATATTCTTATGAATACACAATAGTGTTTGAAATATATAAATACAAGGCAATGGCATAATTTGATGTTTTATAAATTAATAATATTTTACATGGAGTACCATATTTCGCTCCATCTATAATACGGACTGTCATTTTTTGTAGTGAATGTACTCTATTGACAGTGGCAGAGTTACCCCACATTGTAACACCATAAGTAAGGTAACTATAGCAAAGCTCACTATTCGAATAGCATCTGACGAAATACAGTATTTAAACTGGCGTAAACAAAATATTTGAGATAATAATTGTCGAATATTATTCCAAGCAGCTTGGCATTTCTAGTTGATGTCCATTTGTCAGAAGAGAATATTAGATTTTGAGTTTTAAAGTTGTTAGTTTCAACATATTGGAAGAAAACCAAATTTCTGCATGAAATAATCTATCATTATGCAACTCTATAGTATCCTTCGTCGTGTCATCAGCAATTAATAAACAAGAATCCACACCAACAGAAAAAGGGAGATCATTTATGTAAATAAGAAATAAAATTGGGCGCAAGACCGAGCCTTGTGGAACCCCATTCTTAAGAAGTAGCAGGTCTGACTCGCTTCCTTTTAAACATACATACTGCTGCCTATTATACAGATATGATGATAATAGATTAAGCATGTTTTCTCTAATACCGTAGTATTATAATTTACATATCAATATCTCCACATTAACACAGTCAAATGCCTTGGTAAGGTCACACCTGGTAGCATTCGTACTTGTGCCCTCATCAAGTCCCTCCACTACGCTATCAATTAATTTTAATAACGCTTCTATTGTAGATTTGTTTTTATCTTCACAGTATTTGACCAATCTGTGTTTAATAATAACTTGAAGTATTTTTAAGTAATAATATTGCGTCACGATTCAAAATTGGTGTAATAAAAAATGAAAATTGTGGTTTTGGGGCTTTGTTAAATAATACTAACGGATCAAAGTTAACATCATCAATAGTATTATAGACTGCTTCAGAGACAGTAGTGAAAAAGATATTAACATCATTAGGATCGATAGCATCAGTGCTAGAATTTGAGTTACAAGTTTTCCTCTCATTGTTTACTAATTTCCATATACTTTTACTTTTATTCTCAGCAGTAATTACATTTGAATAGAATTTTCTCTTTTCTTCTGGTTTTAAAGTTTTTTTTATAATTTGTCCGAAACATCGTCATTATTAATTGAATCCGGCAAAAAGTAAGGTATGCGACTAGTGTGCTATGATCTCATGTGCCATTTTTGACGTATCAAGAAAAAGGAATTTCATTAAATTAGATTCTTTATTTTGTTTTTAACATATTAAAAAAGAGGAACCTTACAAACAGAACATTAACAAATTCAACTAACCACATCTACCAATATCGTTAAATAGCATTACAATAACTGTTGAAAATGGCCACCATTTTCTCTAATAAATCCTTGAGTTGCCCAGATAAAGTATTTCGTAAAAAAAATAATAATTTAAGTACGCCATTCAGCCGATTTGGTAGAGTAACTGGCCCAATAAAAAAACGTCCGACAATACCAACACACACGTTTATTTTAAATTTATTTTGAAAATGGCGAGGAGTTATTGCATGTGGATTTTCATCCGAATATTCATGGAAATTATGCAAAGTGATTCCTCTTCGAACGAAACATGCCTCGTCCGTAAAAAGAATCTTCTCATGAAACCGAATGTTAGTCTTTGGCCTAAATCTTGGGGCAACAATTGTTAAATATTGGACTGTGGCATGTGGTATATTAAATTGTCTAAATAATCGCCTAGTGTTGACATGAGGGTCATTTTCAATACTTCTTAAAAGTTGTACCTCGTTTACTACATGGTTAATACGTCCTTCTTCGTTGCTGACTATAAATGATCCAGTCTCTCAAGCCCTCCCCTCAATATTAGCTAAGGTCTCCCGGTGTGGCAAACGGTCAGGAAATCTTCGGCATATAAACTTTTTCACGAAATGAAAATTTTGCGGGCATTTTCCAAGGTGATAGAATAGTACGTGTGTGGTGCTGTTTTTGTAAACGTCAAAAATGACACATGAAATCATAGCCTACTAGTCGTAAAACTTCATAATTTACTTGTTGTCCGATTCAGTTAGTAATGACGCTGTTTCACAGAATCCTGATTTTCTCAAAAACCGTTATATTTTCGAAATATTTGTAAGAGTAAAAAAATTTTTAAAATTAAACTAATATACTATTTAATAATTGGCGTACTGATTAAAAAATTGATATCATTTTAAGGGCGCCCTACCCTTAGTCCGGCCCTTATAGGGTTTCCAACAAATTCATATTTTTACCAATTAAAGATAGCAATAAACGTAAATCATATACTAAATTTGGTTGCTCTATATTAAGGCAATGCTGAAATATTTAACACTCATCTTCAGAGGCCAATGATGTCTCTTCAACGGTAAATCACAGAAAATAATGTTACATAACAAATCGGCATATTTTAAGATCCTCTACACGTGCCTGCTCTGTGTCGGTAGAATAATGAAACACCCTGTATATCAAATTTTTCATCTACTTTTAATATATTTTTACCAGGTAATTCATGTCGTTTATTTGTGCTGATGGTTATCCTTATTTTCTTTTCTAAGAGATGTGAGATGAATGGAATATTATTTTAGCACGCAAGAACATTTCCCTGACACTTTAATTTAATATGTAATATACCCTCTTTTTAAATTCATCAAACGTAGGTACCTACTTGAGTTGTTCAAATGAACGCTGCTACGATACCAGTTAAAGGAATGTCTCTCTTGAGAAAATTGGTGTATTTGGAACACAGTCCATTAGAAAGAAATAATATTGACTTTAAAATAATACGTATAATTTTTTTCATCTACGTTTAACACATTTCTCTGAGATGTCGCCATGTTTTACCATCCATTGGCTATTTTGAGTAGTCATTAACTGTTTAATTTAAAACTTTTCTATAGATTTCCAAGTAATAGCATCTAAAAAAAGATCCAGTTTTAACTGGATGAGTCAGAAAAGCAGTAAATGTAATGAAATCGCCATCGTATAATGATAGTTTCCGTCAAATCCTACACCATTGAGGTTATTTCAACAGAGGCTCGATATGTTATTCAAAATCTACATTTCTATCGATAGAAAAGCTCCAGACTCCGATCCTCTCTTTGACCGTTAGATCTTGGATCATCTATCACTGCTGTATAATTATTTGATCGGATGGAGCATCTCCTATCCAGACATAAAAAGTCATTTTCAGCGAAGACTTAAAAGCCTTTCCGAAGTTGCTTTCTTTAAATTGCTCATGTGAAAGTATTCACAATGGGTAAACAGTTGATGCTTTCTGATGTAATTAGGCTAAAACGGGGTGCCCTCTCTGTCTCCTTCTATTACGCTTTAGGAAAAAACGGGTACTCGACGTCGTCGTCGTCGAGTTCGCTCGTACACGTTCTCGGGAAATTCTCCAGTTTAATGAAATTGGAAATATTCTAATAGATTTATTCTCTGAATCAGTTTTTACACCGCTCAATGGATGTACGCGTAGGCGGTGAATGGGGAAGTATTATATTTGTAAATAAATGGTTAAATCTTGTTAAACTATTCCTTATACGTCTCGTATGGTCCTCTTATTGGTTTACGGCTTCTAACTGTATCTGTGTAATGTATAGACTAAATTTAATTTTACATTCCACTCCTTTGAAGTTCGAAATGATATAATTGTAGAATCGGATCCCTTTTTGTAAGGTTATTTAAGTAACTCATATAGAAATTTTAATAATAGAATACATCTATTTCTAAATAATTGATTGTCTTAATACTATGAATTTATTTTTATTGAATGATTTAAACACCATTTTTTTTATTATTTACATATACAGGGTGTCACCTAACGAATGTTACATACGTCAAGGGTATAATCTACAGGCTGTTATAAATTCGCTTCTCACTACAGGGATCTCGGAAACAGTAAGAGCTACGAAGTAGATTGAATGGGGGCAAAGTTGCGTAATCAGGAGACCAACATTATGCCTCTAAAAAATCAAGGCTAACATGATGAAAAAAACCGAAATTTTGGAAATCCGTTTTTGTTTCATTTCAGCCTTGTTTGACGTGATATTGAAAAAATAAGAACACTTTCTCATGGCCACTTTTTGATAAGTCCTCATGACCTCCAATACTGTACTGCCTTAGCCCGAATCAGATTCAGACGTTTTGTCTCGAAAAAATTCATCTTCGGTGTATTCATTCCAAATTATCTAAATCCATCTAGTTATTTAAACGATTACCACCACACGTTTCAATAAAACATTTATTATTATAACTCAATAAGTTATTGCGTCAAAATTAAAACATTATTACAATTTTAATTTTATTATGACAAATTAATTTTTAAAAATGCATATGAACAACCAAAACACCAACTGAATATTATTATTTAAAAAATTTCAGTAAATGTTCAAAAATATTTTCGTTTTGGCAAAAGTTGAAAATGAAGATCATCGTAATATTATCGGAATTTATTATATCTATAACCATAATTATGAAAGAACATGTCAGATGTATTTCTATGAATATCCTGAAAAAAATAGATCCGAATTTGTTTGAATTTTGAGCAGTCGAGAAGCCTAGAAATAACTATGGATACGGGAATAAAACTCTAATAATTCTCTAATAATCTAATAGTTTAAATAACTAGATGGATTTCACAGGGTCTAACGACATTTACAGTGTACGATAATTCAATAAACAAAGAAATCTAAATAAAAAAATTAGATAAATTTGGAACGAATACACCGAAGATGAATTTTTTGAGACAAAACGTCTGAATCTGGTTCGGGCTAAGGCAGTACAGTATTGAGGGTCATGATGGCTTACAAAAAATATAATAAAATTTGTAGGGTCGTATTTGAAAAAATGAAGTTGATGATGGTCCTGGAGAGACGAAACGTTACATATAAAAAATTGATTACGCCGTTCGATAGAGGGCAAAAAGTGGCAATGAGAAAGTGTTCTTATTTTTTCAGTATCACCTCAAACAAGGCTGGAACGAAACAAAAACGGATTTCCAAAATTTGTTTTTTTTTTCAAATATTTCGAAAACTAATCATGTTAGCCTTGACTTTTTAGAGGCATAATGTTGGTCCCTTGATTACGCAGCTTTGCCCCCATTTAAGCTACTTCTTACCTCTTACCGTTTTCGAGATCCCTGTAGTGAAAAGCGAATTTGTAACAGCCTGTATAACCCAAATGGTGTCGATTTAACGAAACTATTAAAAGGAAAATGTCGCAAAAAAGTTACAGGGTGACCAGGGTGTTAAAGTTATTATTTTTATTTCTTGTTATTCTCCTTAACTCAGAACCCAGTTAACCCATTTGAGCAAAATTTGCTGTTGCTTAGTTTCGTTTCATGAAGTATGCAGTGATTATGTTCCTATTAGGTTACATCATACAATGCGTTCATTTTATTACTACCCTTTATGAATATACGTCTGTAATTTTTTTTGTACGTTTAAATTTTTACACGCAACTATCATATAACTTAAAACTATTTTCTAAAGGCGCCACCTATTTAACTACCCGATTGACAGTACGCAAGAATGCTGGAGAGACGTCGACACCTTACAGTACGAAAAAAAACTGGAAAAAGGTATAAATAAAAGCCCTAAGAAAGTATACTATTCAAACGGTAACTTTAATTCATTTAAATGGCCGTAGCCTGCTGACCAAGGCTGCAATCGCTTAATCAAAGTAGTTATAAACATTGACCTTTTAGGTTAGATAAGATTAGGTTAGGTTAGGTTAGGCTTTTTGCGGCAGCAGGTTCTCGCTTATATTATTTGCATAATTTGTAATTTCAGGTGGAGTAGGGGAAGTTGGGGGAATTGCGATACTCTAAGAAAGAATCTATATATCTCGGTTTTTATCATCGAATGTGATTGCAAAAAACTAGAGAATATACTTTACACCTTCTTTTATTATAACAACAGATGAAAACAAAATATATTTCTAAACAACAGAACAAAAAAATATTACATGTCAATATGAAAAAATCGGAATTACCCCAATCATGCGAGTAATACCGACACGTATGACGGATAATTGCGATACCTATATTCATCGGCAATTATCGCAAACATATCCTTCAGGGGTGTCTGAATCAGTGCATGCTGCATGTGCCCATTGAGAACATAGTGCACAGTAGAACCATAATTCATTGTCGCGGCCAAACTCTTGGCAAAAAAGGCACAAATGTTCATCTAGTCGTTTTGGTTTAGTTGCTCCTTCGGCACAGGCTTTGCTTATTTTCTGCTTAACGTCATCAGTTGCAATTTGTCTCTTTACTTTTCTTCTTTCTTCAACTTTTCGCTTATTTTCTTTCCTGTTTTCCTTTTCCTCGAGGACATCTTTGTTTGGTGTTGCGGTAAATATTTCGGAGTGTTTTTTTCTCGTATTAGCTTTATGTACTTTTTATTTTTTTGCTGGTAGTGGATGAATATCAGAGAATGAGGTTTTTAGAATCAAAGTTTTATCTGAAGTAAAGTCCTCCTCATCTAAATCGTCTGAAGTAGATGAATCGCTCTCTGTGATTCTGAGCTTGGTTGTGGATTTTGAAGTTCCAGACGTTGATGGAACAATGGGATTTTCGACGTTATCTATTTGTTCATTTCCGGGTATTTCAGTAATAGTCTCGTTAGGCGTAGAAGGCTCAGTTTGATTTAAGTTGTCTTCTAATATGGAAAATTCTTCGTCAGCAAAGATGTTTTTATTTAGTGGATATATTCCGGTGCATTGAAAACCCTTTACCGCTTTTTCAATTGTAGCGACGCGATTGTAGGAACGAGCAAATAACATGGCTATATATTCCTAGAGAATTTTTGCGAAAGTATTGGTTTTCAGATATGTGCTACATTCATTATTATATGCTGTCTTCAGTGGGGAAAAGAAAGTGACATCTAAAAGCTGGAGCCTGTGCGATGTATGTGGCGGCAGAGATACGACCACTATTCCATGTGCTTTGCAGAATTTGTAGGCTTTATAAGATGTGTGTGATATGTGATTGTCCATCACAAGCAGAACTGGATTATCACTATCACAACGGATAAACTTTGTAAAATGTTCCAGCCATTCTAAGAAAATGTCCTCAGTGATCCAGCCAGACTTTGAGCATTTATATATGGATCCTAGTGGACCGTCCTTTGAAAAATGTCCAGGTAAACGTTGACGAGGATATATAAATAATGGAGGAATATAATTGCCTGATGCACTCATTGAACATACAGCTGTCACTGTTTGTCCTCGTTCGCCACTCGTTATAGCACCACATCTTTTAAGCCCTTTTTCTGCCAAAATTTTTCCGGGAACATGCACTGTGGTTATTCCCGTCTCATCTACATTATATATTTTTTCGGGCCCAAATTTGAATTTTTCATAAACAATCTCTAGATTGGAAAAAAACAGATTGACTTCTGTCTTATTGAAAGCGTTAATCCTGTTTAGTGATATAGGTTCTGGAGTTCTCACAGTTATGTCAGAATTTCGTTTCAGAAAACCATAGTACCAGTCGCGTCCTGCAATCTTTTTCTCTGTGTTAAAGGGGTGACGGATGTTGTTTACTTCAACGTACTCAAAACATGCTCTTCTTAATTCAGTTGATGAGATCCCATAAAATGTTTTTGCCAACAATTTGATATGTTCTGCAATAGCTCGTTCTTCTTCGGAGGTTAGAATTGTTTTCCTCCCAAGTCTTGAATTTGACGTACCTTGCTTCAGTTTGTCCCAGAGGGTAGCATATGGGACGTGAAATTGTTGCGCAGCTCGTTTAATGGCACTACCATTTCTTACTGCTCTTATTGCTCTGTCCATATTTTCCTTCTCCCAACTGTTTTTTTGAGTTGTCCGTTCATATATTCGTGGCATTCTGAGAATTAAAAAAGAAACATGTAAAGGCTGCTACATTGGGGTAATCACGACATGCTTGGGGTAATGCCGATCGATCAAATCGGTATTACCCCAACCTGACTAAAGATATAAAACTAACCTCACTTACATTACAACAGTTTTATTGGATAAAATCACCACATAACACAATTTATAACACCACCAGTAATTTATTAATCAGTGTATTGCTTGAAAATTCTCAAAAAGTAAACTTTGTATTACTATTAGTTAGCAACAAAATCTTGTAGGAAAACACGCCCGAACAGATATGTAACGCTAACAGCACCATCTGGTTGAACGGAATAGAACCGCACATGTCAATGTGCAGTATACAAAGTAGTAATCTATACGCATGGTTTTGAATACAGATATCAGTAATGTTTTCAAAAATATTAACGGTGTCGGTATTACCCTCCTATCGGTATTACCCGTCGTTCCCCTAATATCAAATTTTATATCTGATTTACTCGATTTTTCACTTATTATTTTATTTACATTGAATCTTGTCTGAAAATAATTATTACGACGCTGTCATTTATACTTGACATTGACAGTTTTGAAATCCATGGCAATATTGTCGTTTAATTCGATTAGGGAATATTCTTTCTGTACCTTTATGTTATATAGCAAGGGTCGGCAACTGGCGGACCGCGGACCAGGTCCGGACCGCGGAAGGTAAAATATTGGACCGCCAAAAATTTTTTGAAAGTATAAATTACTCAAATCAATTATTTAAAAAATGTTTTTTTACGTTTAAGTGCCAATCTTATAATTTTTTCTAGTATTTTACAATTGTGAGTGTGTGAATTCTTAATGGCTAGTAAGCAGATTAAATTTGAGTCCAAATTAAAGTTAAAAAATAAGAAATATTAATTTTTTTCTGGACCTCGTTAAAAATTTTCAGAAGTATCCGGACCCCATCTAAAATTACTTGCCGACCCCTGTTATATAGAATGAAAATACATGCAAAACACAATATTCTAACTCTCACTAAGAGTGAGAATTTTTACATTCTATTATTAAAAATGATTTCGGAATTATATTCTCTAATGGTCGTTTATTGGACATATTTTACTTCATTAAATTTTGAAGCAATCTTTTGAAGTTTGTAAGAAATAATTAAAAGCAGCGATCATCTGCAAATGGGCGAAAGAAATAGTTATTTATACCATAAAGGAGGTAAGTATTATTTACTAGTCGAGGACTATTTTGCGCCCGAGCGGAGCGAGGTTTAGCAATAAGGTCCTAACTCCTGTGTGGTGTATAACATTTTATTTGCTCCCACATTTCTTTATGGTTCAAGAAATAAGATTAGGTCTTATTTTTTGACATTTCTTAATTAATTCATTTTGACATTATTCGAAATCTTGCAAAGTCGCCTTGGTTGTTTGGATTTTGTCGTTTCTAAGGTGTTTACAAACAAAGCTACATAAAAGTTGCAATTTTGCCGGTTTTAAATTATTATTTCTAAATGAGTAATATTCAAATAGAAAATGCAGCAAATGCTGCAAATATAGTCTCTTTCAGAAGGCTAATTTAAATAAATTTAACTAAATAAGTGTTGTATTATTAATATTATTATTACTATGTAAATATTTTCTTTTAGTATAGAGTATGTTCTGCAAAATAAGGTAAATAAGTTTGTAACATATTATAAACATTAACATAGCCATTATATTCATTTACCCTCCCAAGATACCATTTAATATATTTTTATCCTAATCAAAATAAAGGCTGTTTGCTCAAATCCGTCTTATGCTTTGATGTTACATTTTAAAAATACACATACTCGCCCATGTAGACACGGTCTGAAAATATAAGTATTTTCAGGCTAATAAAAGGTTGCCTGCCACACATAAGAGAGTGTGTTTTATGCATTCATGTCACCGTCGACATAAACTAAACATTTTGCTCTGTGAAGCATACAGCTGAATACTAAAAAGTTTAAACACTACCTATTTCGGAGTACGTTGACAGACGTTTGAAGTTTGTATTGTATGTAAAAGTGGAAGACAAGTCGCCTCGGGAATATGAAACTGATTCTGTGAGGTTTTCTTTCGATCATCCATTGGTAACAGTAAGGTAAGTGAACGTAAAAGACAGGAATAAGATTCAGCTTAACATTCCTTATTTTTAAAAACAATGTATTCTGTTTTTAATTCACGTATTTTTATGTTACTATAATTAAGCTATTTCAAACAAAAATTTTTTTTTTCTAAAAACAATACAGCAATCTAATTAAACTTCATAGTTTAGATTCTCAACTGTTGGTATTCTAGGAATTGTAGCATTTAATTATCCAAATAAAATATAAAAATGATATGTCTAATTATAATTAACACTAAAAACATAAACGATTGACTAACAAGTAAAAAATTGCGAACACAGAGGTAGCGTTCTTGCGAAAGGAATTAATACAAAGGATCTCAAGAAAAATAAAAATGAAATATAATTTTTTGAATGATCAATTTATTAAGAAACTTCAAAATATCAGGTACCTACGTTTTTTTATTTTGAAAAATTATTCATTGCCAACAGTTTACTAGATGTTGCTGGTACAATTCAATTCCACAGAGCAGTTGTTTCCCGCAATATCACTACTTAGGGATTGACTTCATTTGATAAATTTTTTTAGAAATAATGTTTGATTCAGTTTCTTCTCTCTTTGTTCTTCCCCTTTCTTTTTATTTGTCAAAACTAAACTCAATTTTCCTAATAAAGATGAAATTATAATAATTTATATCATATTTTAAACATACAGGGTGTTGCAATATTTCATCAACGAATTTGCACATTTCCTTCCATCCTTAAACTAAAAATATTGTCACTCTGTGAACACAGCTTTATGAAAAACCGTTCAACAATAACGAACTTAAGTGACACAATACATATCTCATTGTAAAAAAAAATTCATTCAAATTTCACCTAATTTTGCTCAATAATGTATCAATTTCTGTTTCACTCTATTAGTATGAATACAAGTGAGTGAAACTATTGCATCAGAAATTAGTGAGTTTTACTCAAATCCGAGTTACTGCTCACTATCAATTGAGTGATTTTTGACTCTATTCTGAGTATATAAAACCAATTTAGAGTTGACTTCTCTAATATGATTTAAATTTAACTATTATTAAGTCATTTTTTACTCAGATATTGAGTGCAAACATAATGATTAATTAGAATATACCTACAGTGTTGAAATTAATTAGACGCTATACAGCGTGTTCTGCAAATGAAAAACTTTCAAATTAGGAGAGATATTGTAAAAATAATGTCTTAAATCTACTATTTTTTTGATAGTATATATTAATCCTTGAAGTTAAGAGATGAAAATTGGTATTTTTAATAACTATTTTGTAATTTATTAAATTTGTATAATTTTTAGGTAAAAGTCATGTTATTTCAAATTAGATCTACTAATGTGTACATTTACATAATAAATGCCTCCATATTATTACCGTTTGGAGTAGTTTTGCACCACTTTATATTTTCTTGAAATTTTAATTTAAATATCATTGTCAGAAACTACTAAACAGTCATTGTGGTTTCAACACAGATTTGTTTTAGAGACAGTAATTTAGGTCTCGATTGGTTCACTGATCCGATTTATAAATTGCCATAACCTATATTGTAGTAATTTAACTATCCGCTTATTTAACCAAATATTAATCGAGACTTAATACCTATACAGGGTGATTCAGTCATAATGTCATTAATTTTAAGAGCACATAGAGAAAAATGAGTATAATACGATGGCGTGATTAAAAAAAAATTAAATGCATATTTAAGCTGAAAAAAAAATTTTCAAATCATTATTTAACCCCCCTTTTCAGGATGTTACTGACCGGCTGACGTCAGCCGGCTAGGATATGAACAAAGCGACCTAGATGCAATGTTGCCATATTTATATATTTTCCCACATATAAAGACAATAAATAAACGGTTTGCTCACGTCAGCCAATAATAATTTAAAATGCTATAAATTATTTTTTTATAATTATGCAATCAACATATTAAATTGTTATCGTTTCCCAGCAAGAACCTCGGAGGTCTGAGCATGACTTGCCAAAAATCATTTTTTTATTAACATCATAGAGGAAATTTTTTAATTTGCTGTAAGCCTTCTACTAAAAATTGAAAGTAACGCGGAATATTCAGATGTATAGGTAGAAAATGCGGGCCATATACTCCTGTCCATACATTGACACCCAACCTCCTCTGAAAGCTAAACCGACGAGTAGTGTGCGGGTTTGCATCTGATCTGAAAGAAATTAGCTCTGTTTCACTTTAAATAAAATTTAATATTGAAATTACAAAACCCCAAAAGTTCAAATAATTTAAATTTCATTTCATAACCATTTCAATTTCATTACAGAAATAATGACATAAAAAACCAACACTCACTAGATAAATTATAAAGAGAGGGTGAAATGTATGTAGTATTTAAATATTGACTGTAAGTAATAGAAGATAAAAATACAATCGGACGGAGACAAATAAACAACTCGGTACGTATTTCCGACCTAGG
>NW_019416858.1:33220-40639 GCF_000390285.2 Anoplophora glabripennis
ACTAAAGTTGGTAAAAATATATTTTATTGCAAAAAAACTTGAAGCAGTATATATAATCAAAGTAACTTACATACATATAACATTAGGTTAAATAAAATACAACTAACCGACTTTAGTTAAGCAAAATAATAAAAAATAAGTCGATAGTAGATCAATCCCTCAGTTTTCCACATACTCATTTTACTAAAGTTGGTAGAAATATATTTTCTTACAAAGAACCTTAAGCACTATGTAATATCAATAAAATTCATATGTATATATTATTAAGAAGGCCATGGAATCCATGTCAAACAAGGTAATCGTGACTTTTGACGTTATTTGACCATTTTCTTTAAAATCGTTGTGTTGTACAATTGAAAAATGGAGCGGTTTGAGAAATACGTTTTATGCAAGTTTTGCAAAAAAGTTAGTGAAATTAAAATGTATCATCGGAACCTAAAATTTTTAATGTATTTATTACAAGAATGCGGGCCAGAAATTTATTCGCCAAACTTGTTTGGGATTATTAAAAATCATTTGCTTCTTGTGTGTAAGAAATATGGAGCTCTTCGTGGATCACAGCAGAATAAGATTGTTTCAAAGTACTACATTTATTTTTTGAAACATAGACATTTTATAAATTTTAGTGAATGTGTGCTTGTTTATTCCCCATTAAGAAAAGAAGACGTGGCTGAGGAATTTCAGCAACATTTGGACGCTTTAATTAAAACTACTAAAAGTACATACTTGGTAAATAATTATTTATAAATGATTTGTACTTATTAAATTATGATAGAATAAATTTGAAGTTAAATATAAATGTCATTTTATTTATAAATGTCAAAAAATTTCCAGTGTAATTTCATGCTCCTTACCCCAAGGAAGAGAAAAATTTCCGGAAATTTTCTTAGTTGCTATAGTAACGCTACAAAATACAGGCCTTTAATTGGCTGAAAAATACTATTGTGAAATTTTCACTAGAATAACTTGAAAAACCGATACTTGTCTAACTCCAAGGCACACCATACGCTATACTGCCATCCACCACGCTACGGTACGGTCAAAGACAATGCATTGCAATCGCAATATGAAAAAGGGTGGGATCACTCAGTATTGAGGACATTTACTCTGATTTAGGTACAAGTGTACCAAATACGAGTTTACGTGAAGAATTTATTCACGGGGTACCTATATTTCAGTGAAAGTACTCGGTTTTAATTTAAATATATTCACAAATGAGTAAAATTATCAAAATGCCCAATACTGATAATTTCGTTTACGTTTACTGCTTTCACTCTCATTGATTTTTTTACAGGGTAATATTATCTTAATTAGTCGAATTTAGATCTCCCGACAATCTGTCAGAGTACTTTATATAGGCTAGGAAATATAGAGTTGGACGCGACTTTTTGTTTCGGCAAGCTGATTGTTTTTTTCATCTTCAAAAGACCTACAAAACTAGCCCGAGCGTCAAAAACTATTGATTAGATCAAAAGTTATAAACAGAAGAAATTTATTTATGACTCTTGAATTAAACATTTATAAACTGCGTTATTATTACCAGAATGTTTTGGCATCGCATCCTCTCATTCCTTATCAGTGTTTAATAATTCACACTAAATCTGGAATCGGTAAGTTTACAAGTTATGGCCTTATAAAACAAATTCACTAGTTATTAGTCTGTGCGATCCCGAGGATCTTCCACAATCGCGCTGATTTTTTTCATGGTAGATTTCATAATAATGCATTGAAATCTATATATTTTTTTTAATTTCAAATTTGCAGCCTGGATTTTTTTTTATTTTTTAGCCTTAGTTGCAAAATGAAATACGCGACGCACGAGCGTGATATAGTTATATGCTATATTCGGAAAACTTATGAAAAGAGCTTTAAGTTACAAAGAAAATCGTCAAGATTCGTTGAAAAACAACGGAGTTACAGACTGTTAAATATATTATTTTCAAGCGGATTTCGCTTATTTAACGGCAGGACTATGAATATTATCGTCATTTTCTTCGAACTCGCTGGCGTTCGCTTCCCCCACCCTTCCGCCGCACCGCGGCTTCCGAAAATTAAGCGACCCACTGACTTTTGACAATATTTCTTATGTACTTAACATACTTCCACAAATAAAATATTTTTATCTGGGAAAGTACTCGGGTTGCCGGTTATGACAGGTTTTTTTTTGCCGCTACGAACCTAATTTGTTTAACAGTAGGTCGCCAACTTTGGCAGTCTGTAACTCCGTTGTTTTTCAACGAATCTTGACGATTTTTTTTTAAATCAAAGCTCTTTTCATAAGATTTCCGAATATGTAATAATATATAACTATATCACGCTCGTGCGTCGTATATTTCATTTTTCAAAAAAAGGTACCGGAATTTAATTTCTGAATGTGTGGCTATCGTGCGAACTAAAATCTAATGAAAATATTGTAGTTTACATTTTTAAAGAAATAGTCGAATTTCAAAACATCCTTTTCTTTTAGAAGTGGTTTATGAAAAAAAAAAAACGATTTTTTTGACCTGTCTAAGTAGAAACTAAAACTGAGTTATTTGCAGCTGTTATTATTATAAGATTGAAAATGTTATCAAGTGGAAGTCTTTGCAATCTCAAATATGTTTAATTGAAGAGCGGTGTGAAACATCAGGCTTAACTTAAACACAGCTAAATGTAAAGTTGTTAGTTATTCACAAAAAAAACAACTATTTTTAATTATTTTTTATTCTATATTGTTTTCCAAAACTATTAATTGAAAGACTCGGGTATCATGTTTAATACAAAATTAAGCCTTTCCGAGCATATCCAAAATCCAACAAAATCATCCAACAAAATGTTAAATTATAATGATTTGTAGTTAACTTCTCTAATATTAACACATTAAAAATGTAAAGTATCACCATTTGCATAATAATTTTTGCAATCCAGATTAAAAAAAAAAAAATGCAAATTTTCAAAATTTTGCACAGCAAAAACCAAGGCCCTTAGATACTTGAAAATTTTATCACATGTAGAAGGGCTCTCAAGCTTTCAAGCGCTTTTTGAAAAATTCGAATCCGTCAATTCGCACTCTGGCGCTTGTTTAAACTTTGCTCGAATTTTTGTACTTATAAACAATTGGAATAACTTTGTTCGATCAAATCAAATTTTTTAAAGCAGGTTTTAAAAGTTATTGGAAAGACGCTTCTTTTAATGAATGAATAAAATATTATTGATGTATTATAATTAATTTATTAATTTAATTATCAGTTCTTTTGTGATTAAAGTTTAATTCAAATTTTATTTATTGTTTAAAATATAAGCAAATGAGAAATTAACTCATTATATTACTAATGTTCGACATATTTTGAAAATAATTGTTTAAACAATTTTAGAATATTTAAATAAATTTGTTTATAATGTTTGATAAACAGTATATACGTTTATGGACTTACTTTTGATACAATAAAAAAAATAAAGTTGATAATTAAAGGAAGTTTAAAGATAAATAATTATCGGTCTGTTGAAAGACCAATGATTATTATTAACGATAGGCATTTGAAAATACGTTAATTGTTTTTTTTTTAATCGCGAGGCATCGATTTAAAAAAAAATCATCAAAATCGGACCTCTAGAAGCTGAGATATTAAAAATTTTTTAAGCGCGTCGCGGTTTTGAACTCGCCTATTCAATTTCGAGCAGGCCGAAGCGACCGCACTTTGCTTCCCCCACCACCACCACCAGTACGATTTTCTTAAATTTCTCGCTTGCATAAATAACTTTAAGCACATTTTAAAGTAGGTTGCCGATGAAGAAAAGTATTGCAAACTTAGACCTGGCAAGTACTCGGAAAGGTATTTTTCGAAAAATTTGCCCGGATGTCCCAGTACATTTAGTATAAATTATGGTTAACTTTGATCGGCTTCTACGTAATTAATTGACCAATCGATCTGTTTTATTTTTAAAGAAGCCTATTTCCAAGGAATTATTTGGTTGAATATTCACAGTTATTCTAATTGTTTATAAGAACAAAAATTCGACTGATGTTTAAACAAGCGCCAGAGCTCTCCTAATTGACGGATTCGAATTTTTCAAAAAACGTTTGAAAGCTTGAGAGCTCTTCTCTATGTGATTAAATTTTCAAATATCTAAGGGCCTTGGTTTTTGCTGTGTAAAATTTTGAAAATTTGCAAATTTTTTCAAACTTTGGATTGCAAAATTATTATGCAAAATCTATAGAACCGATTTTGATGAAATTTGGTGTGATGATTCTACATAACATGTAGTTTTCTTGAGCCAAGTAGGTTCTATACCCAATTTAGAGAACCCAAAAGATCCCTAAAAAGTAATGTTTTTAGCCCCATTTTTGGCGATTTTTTCGATTTTTACAATAATAATTATGATTTATTCGATTTGTAACTAGTCATATTTTGTAAAAAATTTAATTACAAAAATTTGTTTCCTCTTCCATTTTCGCCTAAAATAAACTCTTGAAAAGATACGTAACTAAATAGGAAGACAAATATGACATTTTTCGAATTTTTTTAACATATTGTGCCGCCAAAAGTTAAGCCCACGTTTTTTTATACACATAGAAAAATTTTAATTTCTAGTGATATTTGAAAACCAAAAAGCCAAAAATCTCCGTGGATATACGATTCACCCAAATATGGACTTTTTGAAACTGATACCGTCTGGACTATGGGCTAAGTTCTGTGGAATAGACCCGCTGTCAGATTTGCCCAGATTAGTTCTGAGCCCGCTACGGATGGAACCGCTCCTAACAATGGTGATTCTCTGAGACATTCTCTGTAACTAGTTGCATCCAATGTTTCCAAATACTCGACAGAGAGCGCTTCGTTAATATTTTTGGATGAATATATGACCTCGGATGGAGCGGAATTATCGCTCTTTACTCACTTAAGATGTTTTCACCCTTTTATAGAGACAGAGGGCGTGGCATGTACATCTCCGATACTGCAGACGGCAGAAACTTGACAAAATACGCATAAATATTTAATAAAACGGATAAAAATGTTGGAAAAATTCAAATCCCGCTCACATAATGCATATTTCATGTATGTTTTGTAAACCGATTAAAATGTCATTTTAGTGGGACAGCCAATCTCGGGGGCCTATTCTGTATTCGTGATCAATTACGGGCAATCCCTCGCCCCCAATAATGTAGCGCTGAGTTATAGACAGATTCTGGAAGAAAATTGATGTTCCTCCACTCGCCTGCACACAACACGGAATAGTTTTCCGTACCATGTGTTTTTACGTCCTCACGTAATAGCGATTATATTTTAAACAGCGCGTTTGCCGTACGGGGGGTTGCATTTATACGTTTTTAAATTTACTGCCTTGACACTGCTGCCCAATGATCCAAAATCAAAGCATTTTTCCCAAGAAGATGTTTATTATTTGTTTTGATTTGATATGACTTCTTTTTTTTATAAATTTTAGTAACAGGTTAAGAAAGTAATGTTAATTTGTGACATCATATCTTCGAAAACTGATTATTTTTTGACATATAGGGCGTTACGTTTAAAAATATATTTTATGCGAATAGGTATTGAAATAATAAAGATAAAAGCTATACCCGTACATTGTACCCGTCAAAATAAGAAAACAAGTTCCCATAAACATTGGTCAGAAAAGACTTTATTTCCTAGATTAAGTATATCGACATACTTTAATGGACCTACAAGATATTTAATGATTGCGGTTGGCAGCATTGCGTTACGCATAACCTCATCTGTAACCGCATGTTGTTGGATTGTTGATATCTCAATTAGTTTTCGTGGTATTGTTATTCGAGTGCCACGTATTTAATGTTAGTGACGATGTTCGAAATGTGCGATTCTCTGGAACAACGATGCAACGTAAAATTTTGTGTGAAACAGGAAAACTTTCACCAAAACGTTTCAACTTTTGAAACAAGTTGCTATGCTATTTCAGCCTCTACAACTCTACTAGTCAGAAGTCAATAAATATTATAGCTGGAAAGGCAGCACTCTTAATCTCGGTGTTGAATTTGTCTTAAGTCAGAGCACACAAGGTTACCTGTGAAAAGGAAGTTATTTAATAATAATCTGTGCTTGCCTATCGTTCACCACCTTTTTCACTGTAATAGGTTGGTTGGCGGCTCAGGTGGATTGATCTCTCTAATGGGAGGATGTACAAGGGGCCCAATGTGGTCTAAGTGCTGTAGTTTTGCTACCCTCCCTACAATTCCAGATTCCAGAAGTCAAATTTATGTCACAAATATCGTTAGTTATATCCCCCAAAGTGCAATTGCAAATTGTGTACAGTTAGCTAATTTATAAATCCAAAATCCTTAAACTAATATCATTAAATTAAACTATATGCACTACAATACAGATATCAAATAAACAGTGAAGGATATTGAGGTCAGGTACTTAACCTCAAACGAGATGTTAAAACTGGTATATATTCCTACGACGACTAAGGTGGTTCCCTGCTAGTTCTTTAGGGAACTAAAGTAGTGTCAATGGTGGGTAGTCCTCCCAGTATCAACAAGTGTATTGTCTCAGAATAGCTGTCAACTAAGCGAGGTTATGCCTCTCTACTCCGCTAACAGAATCACGGAGCGTGGTGATAGTAGAACAAGCTCAGCAGGGTGGGAAGGCAGGATATCCAATAGTATATTTTGTCAACGAATATTCCCCTAAGATAGCGGTGTTATAACCTATGACCATGCCCGTCTGTCGTACTTCCAAAATCTTATATTTTTCAAATAATCGTGATAATAAGACGATCAGGGACCGGCTCAAAGAAGCCTAAAAAGTAGATTAATATTTCGATGTGAATATTTTTGAATTTCCAAACCAACAGAGAAAATTATACAAAGAACAATTCTTACCCAACTAAGTGAGCTTCTTCTCGTGAAATAAAATCCAGCACAGCTGCTTACTGTTACTATTACTGGATAAACCCTATCAGGGTGGTCCGAATTTTATGCAGGAAACTTCGAGGACAGATAGATCTCTTTAAAATAATATATGTTTGCCTTATAAACATAGGTCTGGAACGGCCTCGTTTTAGAGTTGAAGTTGTTAAAAAAATATTATTTTTTGTTTATATTTCAGGAATCTATTAACCGATCTCAATAAAATTTGGTACAAATAATGTACGATAGTAGGCCTTGCATTCCCTAAAATATGAGCTCTAAAGGTTTAGCCAGTGGTGTACAACTGAACAAGGGTCACCCCCTTTTTATAAAAAAACCTACGCCACTGTATTTTTTACAAGATATTGTAATGGATTTAAATTCTAATGCACTAAATACGTAAAAAAGGTGACTTGAATTTTTTCCCTAAGGTTCACCATTTTCAAGTTATTCATACAAATACCCCTGCCCTTGTGGCAGACACTTCAGATCATAATATTACAAAAATATTTATGTTTATGCTTAAAAGTAAGTGCAATTTATAAGCA
>NW_019416858.1:41451-48773 GCF_000390285.2 Anoplophora glabripennis
AAACCATCAGAGAAAATTATACAAAGAACAATTCTTACCCAACTAAGTGAGCTTCTCCTCGTGAAATAAAATCCAGCACAGCTGCTTACGGGATAAACCCTATATAAATATTATTAACGAAATCCAACTTCCACGTTGATTAACTTTCCAAAAGTTACACAATTGTTAATAATATCTTTCAACGAGCTAATGAAGCTACGAAGTGATCCCTTCAACGGTTGAGATTTAAAAGAAACAACTGACCTATGGAATATGGAATTTTAAGACAATGGTCACGTGACCTGGATTTATTCGTTTTGATACAGAGTAAATTGAACCGTTTCACTATACCCTGGTCATCTATTTGAAACTGTTATATTATATTATAAACAAAGTAATATAAAAAGTTATGAATATATAAATTAATAATAGTAATTGATAATTAATTTTGAAATGAATTGAGTATATTGCAATTGATAAAATTACTAATAAGTAATTATAAAGACATAATTTAATTATTTGTAACTGTTTATATATTAATATTTTTGAAAACCGTAACAAAGCTTATGTAGAATGGTTTGCATAATTTAAAACTGGTCGTCAGTCAGTTGAAAAGATGATCCTCGACCAGGAAAGCCTTCGACTTCAGTTGATGACTCCCACATTCAGAGAGTCAAAGATCTGGTGCATGCACTCGCCGATTGACTGTCAGAGAAACTGCAGAAGAGGTTAGCATCTCAATTGGGTCATGACATGAAATTTTGACTGAAAAATTAAACATGCATCGAGTTGCAGCAAAATTTATTCCTTGTTTAATGACCGAAAGAAAATCGTGTGGACGTTTGTTGGCAATTCCTTGAACAATCCAATGACGATCGTTCAAAGGATCATAACGGGAGGAGAAAGTTCGGTTTATGACTACGTCATTAAGACAAAAATTCAATCATGACAATGGACTGGCAAAATATCTCTACGCCCCAAGAAGGCTCGTCAGTCTCGATCTAATGTCAAAGTGATGCTCGCTGTTTTTTTCGACTTTATTGGAATTGTACATTTTTAATGCTTGCCTCAAGGTGAAACAGTGAACCGTGTTTTACAACCGAATGTTAAAATTAAAAAATTATCCTTTTTACTATAAAATGTCTCTGAAGACGCTTAAAAATGTAACGAATCGAAAAGTTACAAGTACTGATCGACATTTTTAGAATATCCAGTGGTTTTTTACGTTTAATCACCGATCAAGGAAATTTAAAGTTAAACCTAACTAAATTGAAGTCAAATACTGAAAATTTGCTATTAACATATTGTAACCTGTGGGGTTATTTCTTTATTTAAGCATCTACGGTTGTGACCAGTATCATAGCGATATTAACTTGCAAAGAGTTTACCATTTACTTCTCGAAAGGGACTTTATAATTATCATCTACACTTTAATTAATACGTGTGAATTGTTGTACGTTCAGAGAATAAATTCCAGACACTTACCGTACGTAGCTACGGCAGGCGAGACGATGAATATGTTGAGGGAAGTTTTCCAAAATCGACTAATAAATCTCAATGCTGAACATGCATTTCCACCGAGGTCATGTGATATTACGCCGTGTGATTTCTTTTTGTGGCCTTACCTTAAAAACACTATTTTGAACTGCGTATTCCTGATTTAAACCATCTGCAGGCTCGACTTATAGACAAGATTCGTGAAATTAACAATACCCCGAGCATCTTAGAAAATGTCTTTAATTCTTTGAGGAACAGGTGTGAAAAGTGCTTGGAACAAGGAGGGGGACACTTTCAGCAGCTGCTTTAATTTATTGTTATAACAAGGAGGGGGACACTTTCCGCAGCTCCTTTAATTGTTATTGTTATCACGATTATTCTTTAAAATAAAGTTATATAGTCATTAACGTTACTGAAACTGACAGCTGCTATACAGCTCGTTGAGAAATGAGGTTAAGTTGGTCTGACACATTGGACGTAGGGAGTAGCTACGTCCAATGTGTCAGAGCCAACTTCGACCACGTTTTTATTTGAACGCTCGTTATTATAGCTGGAAAGGCAGCACTCTTAATCTCGGAGTTGAATTTGTCTTAAGTCAGAGCACACAAGGTTACCTGTGAAAAGAAAGTTATTTAATAATAATCTGCGCTTGCCTATCGTTCACTGCATGGACTGATGGTAAAAGAAACTTACAGGTTAACTATGTATATCATTTACTACTCATGTAGAGAATCAACGAAATATATAAGGCTGAACGTCAAATTTATGTCACAAATATCGTTAGTTATATCCCCCAAAGTGCAATTACAATTAGCTAATTTATAAATCCAAAATCCTTAAACTAATTTCATTAAATTAAACTATATGCACTACAATATAGATATCAAATAAACAGTGAAGGATATTGAGGACTTCAAACGAGGTGTTAAAACTTGTATATACTAAGGTGGTTCCCTACTAGCTCTTTAGGGAACTAAAGTGGTGTCGATGGTGGGTAGTCCTCCTAGTATCAACAAGTTGTCTTGTCTCAGAATAGCTGTCAACTAAGCGAGGTTATGTCTCTCTACTCCGCTAACAGAATCACGGAGCGTGGTGATAGTAGAACAAGCTCAGCAGGGTGGGAAGGCAGGATATCCAATAGTATATTTCGTCAACGAATATACCCCCAAGATCGCGGTGTTATAACCTATGACCATGCCCGTCTGTCGTACTTCCAAAATCTTATATTTTCCAAATAATCGTGATAATAAGACGATGAGGGACCGGCTCAAAGAAGCCTAAAAAGTAGCTTAATATTTCGATGTGAATATTTTTGAATTTCCAAACCATCAGGGAAAATTATACAAAGAACAATTCTTACCCAACTAAGTGATCTTCTTCTCGTAAAATAAAATCCAGCACAGCTGCTTACAGGATAAACCCTATATAAATATTATTAACGAAATACAACTTCCACGTTGATTAACTTTCATAAAGTTACACAATTGTTAATAATATCTTTCAACGAGCTAATGAAGCTACGAAGTGCTCCTTTCAACGGTTGAGATTTAAAAGAAAGATCTGACCTATGGAATATGCAATTTTAAGACAACGGTCACGTGACCTAGATTTATTCGTATTGATACAGAGTAAATTGAACTGTTTCACTATACCCTGGTCATCTATTTGAAACTGTTATATTATGTTATAAACAAATTAATTTTGAAATGAATTGAGTATA
This sequence comes from Anoplophora glabripennis, assembly GCF_000390285.2. Lineage (NCBI taxonomy): Eukaryota > Metazoa > Arthropoda > Insecta > Coleoptera > Cerambycidae > Anoplophora > Anoplophora glabripennis. The sequence goes on from NW_019416858.1 coordinate 44,648, forward strand.
TTGCAATTGATAAAATTATTAATAAGTAATTATAAAGACATAATTTAATTGTTTGTAACTGTTTATATATTAATATATTTGAAAACCGTAGCAAAGCTTACGTAGAGTGGTTTGCATAATTTAAAACTGGTCGTCAGTCAGTTGAAAAGATGATCCTCGACCAGGAAGGCCTTCGACTTCAGTTGATGACTGCCACATTCAGAGAGTCAAAGATCTGGTGCGTGCACTCGCCGATTGACTGTCAGAGAAACTGCAGAAGAGATTAACATCTCAATTGGGTCATGACATGAAATTTTGACTGAAAAATTGAACACGCATTGAGTTGCAGCAAAATTTATTCCTTGTTTGATGACCGAATAACAGAAAGAAAATCGTGTGGACGTTTGTTGGCAATTCCTTGAACAATCCAATGACGATCGTTCAAAGGATCATAACGACTCATACGATCATAATGACTACGTCATTAAGACAAAAGTTCAATTATCACAATGGATTGGCAAAATATCTCCACACCCCAAGAAGGCTCGTCAGTCTCGAACCAATGCCAAAGTGATGCTCACTGTTTTTTTTTTACTTTACTGGAATTATACAATTTGAATTCTTGCATCAAGGTAAAACAATAAACCGCGTTTTACAACATAATGTTAAAATTTAAAAAAATTACCCTTTTTACAATAAAATGTCTCTGAAGACGCTTAAAAATGTAACGAATCGAAAATGGTTGGTTTTCTGAATAAATTGAAATATATTTTTTACTAGGAAATATCACAAGTTACAAGTACTGATCGACATTTTTAGAATATCCAGTGTTTTTTAACGTTTAATCACCGATCAAGGAAATTTAAAGTTAAACCTAACTAAATTGAAGTCAAATACTGAATATTTGCTATTAAAATATTGTAACCTGAGGGGTTATTTCTTTATTTAAGCATCTACCGTTATGACCAGTATCATAACGATATTAACTTGCAAAGAGTTTACCATTTACTTCTCGAAAGGGACTTTATAATTATCATCTACACTTTAATTAATACGTAGGAACTTAGAAATGTTGTACGTTCAGAGAATAAATTCCAGACACTTACCGTACGTAGCTCATGTAGAAAGTAATCCAGGTGTTGGTTATACAGGGTGCTCCTCTCACTCGATGGACACTTCGTTTGGAAGAGCAAGAAACCACCAAAACTTCGAGGAAGGTTTTTAATAACAATAAAAAAACACAAACAAAATAACGGATACACAGCGAATTCGAACAAACATTATTGATTAATTTACACGCGATAACACAATCCGAGATTCAGGGAACCTAATGCGAATTCATGGCAAAATTTGGAAAGACTTTATCCATTATTAAATTAACCCGAGACTCTAAAATTAAGAAAACTGCCTAGTGTGGAATCCAAGGAGAAACTGCCCTTTCTTTCGGAGATCTCCCCTGAATTCGACACCTCGCTTCGACACGCCCATTTCTTAGGTCCAAAAGTTTCTGTTCTTATCTTATTGGTGGGCTCCCTGAATCTCGGGGGTTGAAATGGCTTAACTATACCATGTCAATACCTAATTGACTGAATTTAAAATTGTATGCAAAATTTTGAGACTAAACTAAACTTACAAGTAACCGTACACCTCCTTCTTGTCACTCCGTATAGAAAAACGGGACGGATTAGTCAATCTCATTTAATCTACACCAATCCAAACAATTAAAGGGTTAATGGAATTTCCGAAATTTTTCCGTGGTTTTTGACAGACTGTATTTAAGTGAAAAATGGTCGTATCGAGAATTAAAAAAAGCATTTTGAGGCACTAAGATTCTAGTTTTTAGATCTTTCGGTCGAAAATTTTTAGGAGCTACGGTTGTCATACAATTCATACGGACTTGGAACATTTTTTTCCAGCTATTCATCGTTTCCATCAAATAATCTATTACCCATTAAAAGCTTTTACTTTTATGTATATTTTGTATTTTATATCATAATTTTACTAGATGCATAAAACTAAACATGTATTTTTTTCCACTATTTGATTCTACAGTTAAACCATCAAAGTGAGTAGCACTGTGTCAGCTGGCAAAAACACAGTTGGTGAATTTGTAAAAGTTCAGTATTAGAAATGCGTAGGGGTCTATCCAAAACAGAACAAATTGGCATGTGGTGTACGAGACAATAAAGTTTGGGGACCTCTGATCAATACAAATATTACTGAAGATATTTAATACTGATACTGAGAGATTTTACAAATTCAGTCACTCCATTTGATTTTAAACTATGTTTCAAATAATACAGATTTGTTCTATTTTATTCGCACAGTAAGTAATTTTCGAGCCATTATTTTTTAAATCTAAATGAACGTTTTTGTAAAGTTTTTTACACTTTTAATTATAATTAGTATCAATAAAGCGTAGTGAGGTAAGACCTGAGAATTTTAAGCGACTACACTGACAGATTAAGTTCATTATCTAGCCATTCCGGAGAAAACTTACGCTGCAATGGGCCTTAATCTCTCCGTCCGAATTATTAATACCACCGGTTACCTTGCGCGGGACTCCATCGTTTTCATTTTAACGAGTGTATTAAGGCGTCGCTCGGTACTTCCTAAGAATAATTTCCCGCTTTCCTCTAAACTTTCTAAATAAATAACCCCTCTAGTCCCGATGAAAAAAAAAAACTCCTTTTAATAAGTTTTTCTCCGGTAAATTAGTAAGTAGGTAGGAACATAAGGAATTATTTCCCAGATGCATTGTTAAGCCAACTCGTTTGCGCTGCTCGAACGTCTGGCCGATGGTGTTAATTAAAAAATGAATAAGCTCACTGCGAAGCGATTACCTCGGGAAATCATTTTAATTTAGGTCGCGCCTTCCATCTTCTCCAATTCGTTTTATCTATGAGGGCAATTCTGCGTGGAGAAGCCGGTGGAATTTTAAAATGCAATAATTTGAGTGGTTATCGACTTGCAAAGAGCTGACTGACGAGGAGTGGGCAGTTATTTTCCTTTGCATTAAATGTTTGAACCGCTTTCGAACTGTTCTTTTCTAGACAGATAGACTACAAGCCCATCGAAAATTTTCAAGGGGTCATTTGAGCCAGCATAAATTATAAATCAATACTACCACATACAGGGTGTTTCTAAAATAGGGTTCCAAACTTCTGCTGCGTTTATAATTCATTAAAATAAGCCAAAAAGTTCCTATTAACATGTGGCCTAAAACGCACCCTTAGGAAGTTATATGCCCTTAAAAGGGCTCAAACAAAACTGTTTTTTTCTGTTATTGACAAAACAGTCGCAAATAAAAAGAAAAAAATTTATGGGTTGTAGATAACTTTTTACGTTAAATAACATGGGCCTACTCCGTTTTTCGACATGCAAATCATATGCGTCCCATTTAGGTTGGTGAAGGGGGTTTTCGGCCCGTAATTTTTTTTATTCCTATTTTTTTACAATTTTCTTTACAGATTTATAACATCTTAACAATTTTACGTAAAAAATATTATCTTTGTCCAAATCGATATTTCCAATTGTTTTCGAGTAAATTGAGTTTGAAAATTACTCTGCTCTTTAAGTTATTAGGCCAAAAATTACAAAAATCTGTTTACCATGGCAATTAAAAGACTGACGTTGCCACAATGCTTAACAATTTAAGTTATTGATAAACTGTCAACTGAGCTTTGCAGTGTTTAATTAGTAAGACTGGTGACTGGAAAATTTAAGTATACAACATTATTGCAGCCATAGACCACCTAGACTGGCTTATAGAGCGACTTTGGTGAAAACACTTCGAAGCCTGATTTGGAGCCCAGCGCTCAGTCGTGTCCTAGCATTTGACGTGTACGCATCGATGTGATTTCGATAATTAGACGTTTTATCATGGGCAAGTGTATTGTAAAACATTGTATAAATAGAAGTGATCGAGTTGGTGAAGAGAGGCGAAAAGTTTCCTTCTTTAGGTAAGTAAAAAAAAGGAATATATAGAAGGTAAATATGTACGCCATTTTTCGGTTAACGTCACAAGTTTCCAGGGTTAGCTTTATAATTTTGTTCGCCCACATAGTGTAGTGATTAACGTGATATTGTTATTATAAAATAATGAATGAATTACTGTAAAATATTTTTAGTAATTATTTACTTTATG
>NW_019416858.1:49665-55366 GCF_000390285.2 Anoplophora glabripennis
ATTACGGGCCGAAAACCCCCTTCACCAACCTAAATGGGACGCATATGATTTGCATGTCGAAAAACGGAGTAGCCCATGTTATTTAACGTAAAAAGTTATGTCAGACCCATACATTTTTTCTATTTAATTGCCACCGTTTTGTCAATAACAGGAAAAAAATCAGTTTTGTTTGAGCCCTTTTAAGGACATATAACTTCCTAAGGGTGCGTTTTAGGGCACATGTTAATAGGAACTCTTTGGCTTATTTTAATGAGTTATAAACGGAGCAGAAGTTTGGAATCCTATTTTCGAAACACCCTGTTAACAATAACTTTAGAAATACAGGTGAGTACAAAGATAAACTAAACCTGTCCACCAGCATTTCTAAAGTATACAGGTTATACAAAAAAAATGAACCTCAACCTACTGCCGTACAAAAATAGCAATACCGGAAACCAGGAAAATTTTTGATTTTCCGAAAATTTTGGCCCGAGTTTTGGTGATTTATTACAGTACAGCATTTATACTGCAAGTTTCGGATCGATACATAGATAAATTTTCAAGTGACGTCGTACGTATTTGCTGATACAGGGGTAGGAATACAGGGTGCAACCCTTTATTTGTAAGTAGCGTATGGAGGGTGATTTGAACCAACATCAAATTCACTAATTTTAATTCTATTTTATAAAATAAAGACATTTTTGGCCATGCCGTACATTTTTCATTAAACGTGTGCTTACTATAGGAAAATTAATTTCCCTCTGAAAAGTAGGATTTCACGGTGAAATTTTTTTTTACGGCATTAATATATGTTGTTAATACTGACAACAATAATCAACAAAAACAAAATGTCGTACAAAAAAAAATTGTTCTAAATGGCTTGAAATATATTTTTGCAAATAAGTATTACTTGCAAGAATTGATTTTAATTTTTTCTTTAATACCAATTATTTACTACTGTACGGCCTTTCTATAATAAGACTTGCAATATTATATAGAAATATTTTTCTTTTTCACAAGTATGTACAGGGTGATTCGCTATATTTTGACCCCCATTAACTTTTTTGTTTTCAAAGTTATAAAAAAATTCGAAATACAAAAGTTGCATGATTTTTTATGAATTTTTCTGAAATGATAGTCGAAAAACAAATGAAGTCTAAACAAAATGGCCGCGGATGTCAACTTTGTTAATTTAAATGGAACACCCTGTATATTTTTACATATATGGATAGAACGTTCTCTGTCGAGCATAGTCATATGAGGTTTGTTGGATCCATCTCTAACAATAAGCGAGATACTATTAAAAAAATTGTTTTTGTAACAAATGCACTTTTAAATTATTATTATTAATTTTAAATATATGTTGTATGCCAATGGCTTCATCACAATTTTTGCATAAATAAATTGTTCAAACAATTGTAACAGNGTTCTAAATGGCTTGAAATATATTTTTGCAAATAAGTATTACTTGCAAGAATTGATTTTAATTTTACTACTATTTTCTCTTTAATACCAATTATTTACTACTGTACGGCCTTTCTATAATAAGACTTGCAATATTATATAGAAATATTTTTCTTTTTCACAAGTATGTACCGGGTGATTCCCTATATTTTGACCCCCATCATAATTTCTCCGGTAAAAATTAAATTTCTCTTGAAATTAGGATAAAACTCATTTTGAATTTATGCAGTTTCGGAGAATCCAACTATGTACGGCATTACAATTTTCTGATGAAAATTTGTAAATGCCGTATAGTTATTAATGACCTAAAAATGTATTAAGAATTTAATGAAAAATATTATCAGCTATGTAAAATTCACTAGTTAAAAATGTACGGCATTGTTTTTTATTATTTTACTTATAACAAGTCAATTACAGCCATAATATTTTCAATATAACATTTTTAGGAATTTTCAAAATATTGTAAATTTTCACAATATATTTATTTGTTTTTTAATTCGAATTTTTAATTTGTATCATTAATTAAAACCGGACATGGTTTAGTGCGATAGTTTTTGGTTATATTTAATCAAAAAAGTGGTTGCCGTACAGGAATTGATGATCTTATCGAAAAAAAATAAAACTCAATTCCAAAATACAAGTACCTAATTGTTTATAAACTTTTGCATTAACCATAATTTTCAGATGGCATAGTTGCTAAGAATTATTTGGAGATTTAAATAATCATGTCGAATCAATGCCGTACATTTTTCAATGACTTGAAACAATGAGAGCTAAAATAGAGAGTTGTGACCTGCATTTCTAACCCCTGTATCAGCAGATACGTACGGCGTCACTAAAAAAGTTAACTACGTATCAATCCAAAACTTGCAGTATAAATGCCGTACTGTAGTAAATCACCAAAAACCGGGGCAAAATTTTCAGAAAATCAAAAATTTTTCTGGCTTCCGGTATTGCTATACCCCCCCCCACCCACTTGGTGGACATATTTAGCTTAGCTGCGTACTCACCTGTACAAACAAGAATTGACGACATAGTTTCTGAAGTTATTGTTATATGTGGTAGTATTGATTTGCAAGTAATTCATACTGGGTTAAATGACCCCTTGAAAATTTCCGATGGGCTTGTAGTCTATAACGAATTGGTTCCAGTTCTAGATTCACCTTGGATCAAATACATCTGTGTATAGCTACTGCTGTAATTTTTTTCTCTTTTTTTGGTATATTTGCTAACACGGTGAACATGACGTCCCAACAAATGTCCCTAGCGAGTTTTTGCTACAATACGAAGATTGAAAAAGAATAATATCAAATAAAATAAAAGTAAAAATTAAGTTGTAATGGCTATTGGAACCAGTGTTGCCAACCGTCCTGCATTTCGCAGGACATCCTGCACATGAGGGGTGTTGTCCTGTGTCCTGTCAAGACCCCTCGCTGGACTTCATTTGCCCTGCAATTTCAAAATAATACCAGAAAACAAAATTAATTTAAATACCATGTAAACTGTGTTTTTACAGTGACTTTTGCTTTAGTAGCATCATCTCTTACCGCCGGATCATAAATATACAGGGTGTCCCGAAATTCATGCAACAAAATTTGGTCATAAATTCTTAAGACAAATTTAGGGGACCCGTATTTTTTCTTTTTGCCAACTGGCCCCCACTTTCGGAGTCACAGCCACTTGAAATCTGCCCCTAAGAAGTTTTTTTTATATCTCAAAACCATGTTGTACGAGAATCACTAAATTTGGTACACAGGGGTTTTATGACATGTGGAATCTGATGGTGCTACGTTTTTTGGCGGGGAACCCCCTTAAGACAATTTTTCGTGGGCCCCCTTGTCTTTGGAGCCAAAAAAATTTGGTCGCATATTTAAATTTCTTAAAAATTATCAGTCCACTAGAAAGCCATTAAATTTAGAAACTTTTTGTCTCTTTATACTTTTTTCGTAAAACGCAATGTTTTCGAGAAAAATGTCAAAATGTGATCGAATGCATATCGTGATTCGCCATTTTCCTCAAAAACATTGCGTTTTACGAAACAAATATCAAGAGACAAAAAAGTTTCTAAATTCAATGGCTTTCTAGCTAACTAATAATTTAAAAAAAAATCAAATTTGCGACCAAATTTTTCTGGTTCCAAAGACAAGGGGGCCCACGAAAAAGTGTCTTAAGGGGGTTTCTCGCCAAAAAGCGTAGCACTGTGAGATTCCACATGTCATAAAACCCCTGTGTACCAAATTTAGTGATTCTCGTACAACATGGTTTTGAGATATAAAAAAGACTTCTTAGGGGCAGATTTCAGGGGGCTGTAACTCCGAAAGAGGGGGCCACTTGGCAAAAATAAAAAATACGGGTCCCCTAAATTTGTCTTAAGAACCTGTGACCAAATTTTGTTGCATGAATTTCGGGACACCCTATATTATATATTAGAGATCTATGGTCCAGCCAAAAGACGACTCTCGAATCGACAGGTCTCGACAGCAACAGATTAGTCGGGTCGTAGTGTTATAGTTTAGTTCCCATATTCGTATTTATTATTATAATTAGCTATTTGTCAAAATTTTGTTGCATTAGTTCGCGGCAATAAAAAATTAATATTGGCTGCAAAATCTCAAAAAAACATGAATTTAAAAATTATTATATTTTATTTCGTTTGTTCAAGAATGTTATTTTATGTTCAATTTTGTAATTAAATGTTTAATGTTAATCAATAAATATTTTTCTATTGTCCTGCATTTTTAACCCCGTGGTCCTGAAATTGAACATAACAAAATTGGCTACCCTAATTCGAACATTAAAAAAAGATATACCTAAATAAAATATAGGAGATTGCTAATATAGAAATGAAAGTCACAATTGAGAAGATAGTAAAGAACAATAAGAAAAGTAAATATAATAGAAATCAAGCCTGAGAAGGCAATTATCAAGAAAATTTAAAATTCCAAGGGATGAAAAAATGTCCATTTGAATTTTTAGAAGTATGAAATTACCGCCTACTGAAATGAGCTCACGGTTCCTTGTACCTACTTATAAAAAAAATTGTGTGAATCAGGAGCTCTCCTTCGCATTGAAACAAGAGCCTATCGCAAACAAATAATTTCAGCCCACACAAAAGTTTTGTTTTAGTTATTTGGAAACCCTTACCCTATTGTGTATTTCAGCCGTATCCTTTGTAACGGGAAATAAAGGGCATTCAGTGTCGTTTACAAAATTTCGAATCGTATCTCAACGAGTAATGAAACTCCAACTTTAACATTTTACCAAAACTCCTTTGACCTGGCTTATCAATTTACACGACTTTTTTCCAGATAGTGTATCCCTTTGATGCTTTTATCTTCAGGCAAACGTTAATTTGACACCGGGACTGATAGAAATCCTATGATTAAAGGAACTTCTGTCGGTGTTTTGGTTTTGACACAAATTTGGAACACGTCGAACAGGGGCACGTCGTGTTGGAAGTTTCCTCACGTACTTCAACAACGACGTATAGCCAGGGTTGTTTTTATTCATCGATTATTATGTGGCTTGTATATAATTAGAACGTCGTATTTATGGATGGTAAGTACAGGGGATTCGTAAATGATTACAAGCCTCATGACCGTTGAGCGTAGGCAACCGACGGTACTATCAATTGAAAATCCCTAAACCTCAGTGGAGTAGTTAAAGGGGTTAGATGTCATTAAATAAAATTACGTACAATTTACTATTACACTAACTTGTGAAAAATAATTTTGTTTTTTCGTTGAAATACCTCTATCCTTATTAAAAGATTTAGAAAGAAGAATGCTTCATAGCTTGCAAGCATTGAAAGAAGCCAGGAAAATTAATAATCAAAAATTTTTTAAATGAAGGACAATAAATTTGCTTTACTGAAATGATCACCATTTAAGTAACATTTAATATGCACTAGAAATTAATTAAGCATTGATCTGTTTAAATAAAACACGTAATATACAGAGTGTTAGTAAATAAGTGCGACAAATTTCAGGGGGTGATTCTACATGAGAAAATAATGGCAGTTTGCTTATAAACGTATGTCCGCAAATGATTCGTTTTGCGAGATACGGGGTGTCAAAGTTTTTCTTAAAAACTGACGATTTAATTTATTGCTCTGAAACCGGTCGAGATGTGCAAATGAAATTTGGTGGGTTTTAAGAGGTAGTTATTGCGCATTTTTTGACACGCAATTAAGAATTTTATGTTCATCATTGGCGCGCGTACGGGTAATAATCTCAATTTTTTTTAAAGAAAAACTGAG
>NW_019416858.1:56202-63364 GCF_000390285.2 Anoplophora glabripennis
TATATGAAAAAGTTCTATTTTTGCTTTTTTTTTTCGTAAATTAAAGTTCAATTATGGATCAAAATATTTTCTCTGGAACGGTCCTGTCCGTGTGATGATATTTTATTATTGTAATAATTAATAGTAATTACTATCTTAAATGCATTGTTGTTACTGCAAGAGTTCGCAAATAAAACCACATCCGTAAGCATCTGTAGTTGCTAACTGCATGCACTAAACAAACTCCAATAAAATATGGAACAAAATGAAGTAGAACTTACCATTTCTAGAGAAAATGTTGAAATTGATCACCATTAGCGCGGATACAGGCATGACACCGACGCACCCAATTTTGGCGAATATTTTCCCAAAATCCAGGTATTCCCCTAATTGTGTCAACAGCTTCAAGTATACGGTTTCGCAATTCTTCCACCGTAGCAATTGGATTATTGTAAACCAATGATTTCAAGTGACTTCAAAGATAAACGTCCGTTGGAGTTAGATCGGGTGACCGAGTTGGCCACGGCACAGGACCACAGCGTCCAATCCATCGCTGAGGAAACATTTCATTTAAAAGTGTCGTTACTTCTCGAGTACTGTGTGGAGGAGCCCCATCTTGAATTCGTCCAATAATTCAAGCAGCCGGTTCTCCAAAAAGTCAGCATATGTTGGTCCATTTAGTTGTCCTTCAAAGAAATAGGGACCCACAAGTACATCGTCTATTACGCCAGCCGAAACATTTACCGAGAACCGATGATGAAAATGAGTTTCCGTAATCGTGTGAGGATTTTCATCGGCCCATGTGTGAATATTATGGAAATTCATAAAGTCACGGGTAAATGTCGCCTCATCTGTTAACAACAAACATAAGCAGGAAAGTCTATCTGATTGGCACATTGCCGTAAAATCCATCTGCAAAAACGCATTCGTTAATCACAATCCGGGGGTAAAATCTGTTGAACTGGTTGTAGATGAAGTGCAACAGCTGGCGCATTAAGATGCGATCTACGGTACTAGATGAGTTTCCTACTGGCTGTACGAATCGTCGAGTACTAATTGTGGGGTTTTCGTCAAGATTTTTCAACACTGCATCTTCAACATTAAGGTTCACTTGCTGACCACGTCCTTCTCCTCGAGGAATAACACTTCCCGTATCTCGCAGCCGCTGAACGCACTGTAAGATTGTATTTGTACATGAGGGGTGACGTTGTGGCCATCGTTCCGGGTACAACCTAGTCGCCGCGAGCGTATTTCTCCGGCTGCACCATACACTAACACCATTTCGACACGTTCGGAAATAGTAAATGCATTGTTTTCTCGGTTCATTGTAAAACTAGTTTCGTGCAGAAAGTAAAAAATTAAGCAAAGTAAGAAATAAGGATCTCGTATTTAATGTAATCGGTATTCTTATTTTTTACTTCTTTTAAAAATTACACCGTCACTATCGTGGAATTACAAAATAAAAACTTTTGTCTGGAATCTTTCACTTTTTAATACTGATAGGTCGATGGACGATGCTTAATATTTAATAATTGAGTGAATAATAAATTCACTACAAATACAAAATCAGTTGACTGCACAAATTTGTTGACAATGTAACCTAACCTTCTTTTAGTATTACTAGTATTAGATTATACCGACTTAAATTATAATGTTGCATCCGGGGTCGCATAAAAACATTTCCAAAGTTTTTAATAAATAATACAGGGTCGGCTTTCATTTTCATTGAATAAATGAACTTTAATTTACAAAAAAAGGCGCGAAGATAGAAGAGTTTTCTATTACAAATATCACCAGGAAGCTGTGGTTTAATTTTTATAGATTATACACGCAACACCTTGTATATAAATTAACAATTTTATAGTTCGTTATTAGGTATACCGACTTTGCCATCTTGATAATGCATGTGTTAGGATCTTGAATACTGAATTTTTGTATTAATTTTGGGGTACAGAGAAACCATCATCATGCCTTTGTAACTTTTCTTTTTGTTGTTGTTTGAAAAGTTATTGAAATTTTTTGCATACAGCGTGATTTATTAATAATTGTACATACGCTAACTGTATAATCCTGGACTGAAAATATGAAGAATTGACACATAACGCTTAGATAAATAATAATAATAATAATAATAAATCGTCTTTATTAGAAGCAGATAATGCAAATATAAAAATAAAGAAATAGAAAAAAATTCGCAAACTCATGGCGAAGTCTAGCAAAAGCTATTCACACTCAACCATATGTATGCGATAGCATGTAACTTCAAACACATAAAAAACAACAGACAATCGCTCAGAAAAGATTCAATAACACAATTAAAATAAAATACAATTACCTAACAATAATCAAAAGTTTAAAATAAAAATCTTCAACTATAACCTATAAAATCAGCTGTCCACTCAATAGATATGATTTAAATTTATACTTGAATTTGTTAATATTAAAAATTTTAAAATTATCAGGAAGAGAATTGTATAAAGTGATAGAATTGTAAGTAAAACATTTTTTAAATAGGGCACTACGATGTGGCATTGTAAAGGTATTTTTAAATCGGATATTCCTCGAATGAACATTAGAACGTTTAACAAGTTTAGTTTTTAATGAATAATAAGAAGGAATGGTTAAAATTTTATGCACAAGATTTCCAAGATGGTGACGTCGACGATTCTCTATGTTCAGCCACTTGATTTCTACAATCTTGTGAGAAATATGATCAAATTTTCTTAATCCATGTACAAGTCGACAACATGAATTTTGAACTTTTTGAATTCTATTTTGTTCTTGTACACTAAACATGGACCATAAACATAATCACAGTAATTAAAATAGGAGAGAACAAGTGTACCCCTGGGGTACACCAGAAAGTATTTCTAAACTATTAGATAAAATGTTATTAACACATACCTGTTGAGATCTTCCATGTAAATAAGAATTAATAAGATCTAAAGTCGGTTCATCAAACCCATAGTACTTAAGTTTAGAACAAAGAAGCTTATGATTAATTGTGTCAAAAGCTTTAGAGAAGTCCAATAAAACTAAGGCACTAACTAGTCCTCTGTCCTGTGCTTTTATTAAATCATCAGTGACGGTAATTAGAGCAGTTGAGGTACTATACCCTTTCCTGAAGCCACATTGCGATTGAGGTAAGAGACTATTATTTACAAAACATAAATCATAAATTTGATAATATAACAATCTTTCAAAAATTTTGGAAAGCGCAGGTAATATACTAATTACTCTAAGATCAGAGAACGATTCTGGATTATTTTTTTTGGGTATAGGCAAGCCGATTGCCTTTTTCCACAAACAAGGAAAGTATTGTTTCTCAATACAGCAATTAATTATATGAGTAACATACGAATCAATAAATGGACTACAGTATTTTAACATAGTAGGAGATATATTATCAACACCAAATGCATCAGTTTTGATACTATTAAGAATGGTATGAATCTCATCAACAGTAGCCAAAGCAAATTTGAAAGATAGATTAATATCACATCTATTATTGTTATAAAAATTAATTTGGTCATCACAATTATTGGAGATATTCCGCAAAAATGAAGCAAAGAAGTCATTAATTTCATTAGGGTCAGACATCTGAGGTGGCAAAATAAAATTTTTACAAATAAAATTTTTTTTTTAAATAAAATATGGCTCATTTTTATCTAAAAAATTTAAATGATTTTTGCCCATTACTTTAACCCTGTTTGATATTTCCCGATCATACTTGGAATAAAGTTTATATACGTTAGAACATATTAAAAAGACGGGCAGTTTCCCATTCCTAACTGCTACGCAACTTTCTATGCAATTAACCTACTATTCCTTCATACCGATAAAGTCATGATTTCTCGACATTTTTAAAGTTAAACATAGGGCTGCACAATGATTTTTATTATATTATGTAATTTATTTGTCACATTATTATTCAAGTCACTGTATTATGTCATGGGATTGTATTGCATTAGTTGAATTAGTTTTTACAGTTGAGTTTAGTAGTAAAAATTAACAATTTAATATCAATAATAAATAAATGTAATAACAATAAACAGAACTACATAGTGAGAAATCAAAAACATTTTAGAAATAAATGTTCGTTTCGTTTAATCTTATACCTACTAGCAGATAAAATAACAACTTTCGGGCTACACCAGATATGCCAATGAAAAATTAAAATTAATTTAAAAAACATATGACTTTACAACAAATGTCAATGTGACCGCCATTTACTTCAATACAGTTGTCTATTCTTTTGCTAAACGATTTTCTAATTTTAAAAAATACGTTTGGCTGATTGACAATGAAATTAGTAGAGTAATCTAGACTATCAATTATTCGATTCCGTTTTCCGCTTTTGGTACTACTTACTTGTGTAAGAAAACATTAATGCAAACTAATGCTTCTCTCAATGTATTGAGACTAGACATCAATGCCAGCAGATGAGTGACCCCCAACGTGGATATTTTGCTGAACCACCACTTTGTAGGGTAGGGATCGTTTACTTCCCTAATATTACTTAGATAAGGGACTTCTTCATTCAGTAGATCCGATTACTAAAATCTGAACATTAGTGGTACCATATTCGTAACAAACATCAGTTTGGCTCGAGATATTTTAAGAAAATTAAAAGTATTTCTTAGGATTAGCTCAAAAATGCTTGTATGCTTGTTTCCAATAAATTAGATTTCTGCTATAAATTATTTCGATGTGTTTTTTGTATTAATATTTCAATGGCAGGATCAGCATTTTTCGCTGACAAATAAAAATAATGCTTATTTAAATGTAAATTAAATAATGCTTACTGTATGTGAAAAATATTTAAGGAAATGCTCAGAGCATGCTGTTACTTCCATGTAAGGATAATAAACAGCGCAGTATTTAGGAACCACATTTTTAATTTGCTGTTTAATGCTCTTTTTCGTATATGGTATTGAATCATGGTGATTTCAAGGACACATTTTTGATACGCAGTTTCATGGTCACTTCGACATGGGCAAATACTTTACAAACGTAACATTGGAGATTATGATACATCAAAATAAAATTAGTGATCTGATACTAATCTGAAATGTTACAGCGTTGTAATATTGCGGGATTCTATCAAATCATCCTGTACATGAACATGTCTCCTGGACGTATCTGAACTTTACTGTCTTTTAAACACTTGTTCTATCTTTTACCAGTTCAATTATTGGTCGATTAACGTGGAACTCACCCCGAAACTACTTCTCAAAACATTTTGCAATTGCAGTTGCGCCAGATGCCAATGGCAATAAAAAACCTTTTTCCTAATTTTATCTGGAATTCCTGTAAGAACTGTGATAAATGCGGGAGCAACTGGGTAAAATAAAGCAGGACGCAGAATCCGTCTCTGTCACAGCCCCGACCATGCGTCATTGGGGGTCTCCGGCGAAAATCTCATTTTCTTTAGCACATACTCTAATTCAGATTAAAGTTTTAAACAGGCGGGATCCTGTGTCGCCCCTATATACATTAACATTATACAAATAAGTAAAATGCCTGTCAGAACACACTTTTAGCTATTAAGCAAAGCAGATTTGCCGGAGAGCAGATTTCAGATAACCTGAACAAACATTCCCCATGTTAACGAGAGTCTACTTTACTAAATTGCAAACATTTAAAGTTCCAGAACAGAAGTAAAACCAAATGATTAATTTTAATAGAGGATTTAAGTAAACGTTCACTGTCTGCGAGTTTAAATTATGATTTAGATCTGAAGGGGCTTTACTTTTTCTTGCGAGGATCTCGAATTCTCGATTCAAGTGTTTTTCTAATTATCCATATATTGTGAATTAAATTGGAATGGAATGGAATATCTGAAAACAACGTTTTGACCATTTTTTAACGCAGTGTCTTGAATAAACTTGAACGCAAAATCTTTAATTTGATCTGATTTTTTGTTCTCTACAGGGTGTCCGAAAGTGTATGGGTCATAATTCAAGAATAGTTTCCATTCGTCAGTACAACTATGTTTCTTTAAGAAGTTGTTATTTTTGTATTATTCTTCTTCTAAATTAATAAATAATGATTTTCCTTTTGCTCATGAATTGTTCTCTCAATTAAAAAGTACATTCGACAACAGTGTGTGTGTGAATTATAGGCCAGGAAATATAGAGTTGGACGCGACTTTTATGAAAGCAGAAATCCACACTGCCAAAATAATCAAAATCGATTGATACGTATTCGAGTTATTTACAACATTCAAAAAATTTTCACGAACTCTGAGGCCATCTAGCGCCCAAACGGAAACGATTTCGGATAAAGGTGAATTAGCCCGAATCTGTCTATTTTGAGTCCACGAATCTGTGGTCTTCCGTTGTACACGTTATTCTGGAACACCCTGTATAAAGGTATTTTTTATCCACTATTTAGGAAAAATGGCAAAGGTAATGGCAAAGTTTAAGGAAATTTTCAAAGAAATGCATAAAAACCAACTCAATGTTACATTTTGGAGATATAAACCAAACTTCTTCGTTTTTTAATGGAGTATCCAGTACATTTGTCGCTTTATTGGAATCCTCTCTTTGATACATAGAAGGTTAAATCATTAATCACAAGATTTAGGCCAGGAAATATACAGGGTGTTAAAAAAAGAGTGTAAAATATTTCAGGAGGTAATAGTATGAACCAAAATGAGCAGAAGTCTTAATATTTGGTCCTGGACATGGGTCCGCAAAGTTTTTCAAACATTTTATTTTATTAGGAATAAACCGACAAAGGAAGCTTTTAGCAAACAAAAAACAAAGTTACAGAAGATGTTCAAAGTGCCCTTCGTCCATTTCCAAGCAGGCACGACATCTTCGTCTCAACGATATTCGAACACTTTCGAAAATACCCTCCCTGGTTTGGATTTCTTGAAACTTTTGATTAATCCGTAGCTGCAGCTCTTCCAGGCTATTTACAGGAGTACCATACACTAATGTCTTCAAATATCCCCAAACAAAGAAATCTAGAGGGTTCAGATCAGTCGATCTTGGAGGCCATAAAACAGGTCCGGCCCTTCCTACCCATCTATGTGGAAAAGTTTGGTGTAAATGCTCTCTAACGGCCATGGAAAAATGAGCTGGAGCACCATCATGCTGGAACCACATTTGTTGCCTCTGATTCAAAGGAATGTCTTCCAAAAACTCATACAGTGTGTTCTGCAGAAAGTTGAGGT
>NW_019416858.1:64427-66621 GCF_000390285.2 Anoplophora glabripennis
AATTTTTTTTTCAAAACCTGGATTGCAAAATTATTATGCAAAATCTATCGATCCGATTTTGATGAAATTTGGTGTGATGATTCTACATAACATGAACTTTTCTTCAGCCAAGTATGAAAGTCCTATACCCAAGTTAAAGACCCCAAAAAAATTCCCTAAAAAATAATGGTTTTTAACCCATTTTTTGGCGATTTTTTTGATTTTTACAATAATAATCATGATTCATTCGATTTGTAACTAGTCATATTTTGTAAAATTTAATTGCAAAAATTTTTTTCCTCTACCATTTTCGCCTAAAATCAACTCTTGAAAAGATACATAATTAAATAGGAAGAAAAATATGACATTTTTCGAATTAATTTAACATATTGTGCCGCCAAAAGTTAAGCCCACGTTTTTTTATGCGCATAGAAAAATATTCATTTCTAGTGACATTTGAAAGCCAAAAAGTCAAAAATCTGCGTGGATATACGATTCACCCAAATATGGACTCTTTGAAACATATACCGTCTGGACTATTAGACAGTGATAAGGAATGAGAGGATGCGATGCCAAAACGTTCTGGTAATAATAACGCAGTTTATAAATATTTAATTAAAAATTGGTAAATAAACTTATTCTGTTTATAACTTTTGATCTAATCAATATTTTTTTACGCTGGTTTTGTAGGTCTTTTGAATACAAAAAAAAGTACTTTATTGTTTTCTCGTGGAAATGAACGGAAGAAAGTTATAACCGAAATACGTAAATTTACGTAAAAATTATACAATTAACCACCCTGTAAACAATCTTTCCCCCACTGTGGAAACTTATATGTTATTGTACATAATATTTAGTATCTATAGTGATAAATTCAGCTTGCCGAAACAAAAAGTCGCGAAATGGTTATTTCGCAGCTTATTTTCCTGGCCTATTAACTGGATGAGACCGAGAAAGTAGCTCGAGTGCGCTGTGGATTTTGAATATTTTCTTTCTTTGTTATTTTTCCGTTTTATATTTGCTTTTGTATCACATTAGTATCGAAATAACTAAGTTATGTTCGTAACGTTGAATGTTTTGATATGTTATTGATTTATGCAGAAAATGGTCATATTTCGCAAAAGGCACGGTAAATTTATGCAGATCGTTTGAACGGGGTTAAATTTTCGAAAATAAAATCAACAATAATCCACATTTTACTGGAAGAATTAATCTAGATAACTATTTTAAACTGTGAAGTTTTAATGCATCTTTATAGGTTGATCTGCAGATGTAATACAGAAGTTTAGACATTGTGTTTTACTAATGTCTAGACTCAAAAGATTTATTTAAACCCGTTTGAAATTAAGATATTCTTATTTTTGCATTCAGAAATTCTTCATTCCTTAAAATGTATAACAGTTTCACCAGCGTAACATGTTACTTTTCCTCTAACCTCTAAAAAAACTAGTTCTTGAGGAAAACACATAAAAGAGAATTATTTATTTTTACTGTTTGTACACGATATACGAAATAATCCTTAAATATTTGGAGTTACATACATTAATAACTTATAATAACCCTTCGGATGATCTTTTTATTGAAGCGTGTTTGATGGACCTGCGGCAACTATTCTTCTATTTCCTAACTATACATCAACACAAAAAAAAGTCAATTAATAGTCAGGGGACATAAATATGAAACAAGAAACAAAGGTAAAATGTTTGTAACTCAAAGAATAAATAAAAGCATAGGACAAAAGTCATACTTACCTTGGTTCGAGGTTATATGCCTTATTGCCAGATAAAATACAGTCCATGAGATTTACAGTTACTTTAAAAAAAGCGCTAAAAGCTTTATTTTCTCTGTTGCTAGAAAGGATAAACATGATGCTGTGCAACTAAAATCAATTAATTATTCAGTATTTGCTTAATATGTTCGTGTTCTTATGTATATTACATGTTATGGTGTAAATTGTAAATTGTATCTTGTAATACTATTGATTGATGTGTGGACTGTGTATAATCTTGTTGTTATTATGTTGAAATTGATTCTATTTGTTTGTTAGGTTTTGTCTTTTTTTTTTCCTTCCCCACGCACAGGCTATGCCTATAGTGGGTGTACTGCGTTTATTCTTGTTATCTGTAGTATTCTTGTTATTGGTTTTACTGATCTTGTTATTGCTCTTTTGTAATTTGTTAACTTGTTGAAATGAATAAACATTATTATTATTATT
>NW_019416858.1:66650-89539 GCF_000390285.2 Anoplophora glabripennis
TTTTCCAGGTTTCCCTCATTCCTGCATTAAATGGTGGTTAGGGCCTACCAACATAAGTCGTTCCTGGGCGCAAATGCGGCCTGCCTAATAATAATATGCCGCCTCTTCTCCCGCACAAGTCTCCGACTTATGGGCTGGTTCTCGTAATTAGAATGAGGAGTAGAGATATTATTATTATTATTATATAATTTTTGAAATAAAGTATTGTGATTTTTACTTATATTATGTTTACCAAGAAAATTTGTTAACTTCGTTTTAGTACATTTTTTCACAATCTTACATTAGTATGATTACTTCTTTATGCAGGACCATTTTCACAGATATGAAACAAATTCATTATGTTTTAACGGTTTTAATATAAACTTAACAAATTTTATTAGCTTTACAGACATTTCGTCCGGGTCTGATAAAGAACGATTCTAAAATGCTGCACGAAAAAAAATGTTTTTAAATAGAACACCCTACATATTTCTACAGATTTGGATAGAACATTGTCTCACGAATACAGTAATGTAGATATTGATCTGCCTATCTTTAATAATAACGGAGATATAACCAAGAGTGCTTAATAAATAGAAGGCGAGGAAAAACGTAGATTTTTTCTGTTTTAGTAGAGATGTCATTCAGACTTTAAAGACTGTCAGTTTGCTACATTTCGTTCTGATCGAGATACAATTTATTCTAAGTAAAAATATTCTTTGAATAGTCGATTATGGCTCATTTAAGTAAAACTTACAGAACTTACAGAACACACAGAATTTTTAATTCTTCTTCGATGCGGAGATAATACAAAAACTCAGCAAGAGGTATACAATTTGTTTAATGCAAAGCATCCAGGGAGACATATCAGCCGATAAAGGTAGTAAAATCGAGAAAAAATTTAAAGAAACTGGGCATGTTAAACACATAACAAAAAATGCTGGGCGCCCTAAGATTAACGAAAGTGTAAATGTTTTATTATGTATTCTCACAGCACTTCTCGAGAGATTGCAGCAGATAATGGAATTTCTCAACGTTCGATATACGTGTGCTTCATAAAGAAAATTATTATCCTTACAAAGTTCAACTAGTGCGGGAGCTAAAAAATAAAGATGACCCGGTCGCCGCATACTGTTTTATAAAAGGATTTATGTAACCGTAATCCACGCTTTCTTCACCACATTCTTGTTTCGGATGAAACCACGTTTTGCCTACATGGCACAGTGAATCGACAAAACTACAGGTACTGGAGTAGAGAAAATCTTCACCGGATGATTGAGGCATATGCTCAACATCCTCAGAAAGTGAACGTGTGAGCAGAGATAGTTGAAGACAGAGTCATTCTTCTCTTCTTTGCCAGCAACGATATTTGGATTATCTAAGAAATTAACTTATTATGCCTGTCTTTATAGAAATTTTTCCAAATGTAAATAATCTTCAAACACTGAATAATAATATCTGGTTTCAACAAGATGGCGCACCTCACCACTTTGCATGTTCTCTTCGCGAGTATTTAGGTAACTGTTTTCCTGGGAGGTGGATTGGTAGACGAGGACCCATGGAGTAGCCACCTCGAAATCCAGATCTTACACCCTTCGATTTTTACTTGTGGGGTTATTTGAAACCAAAAGTGTACGCAACCAGATCGCAGAATTTAGAGAAGTTAACAAATCGAGTAAGTGAAGAAATGAGTAGAATTAGTCCAGAGATCATTCACGATGTACAGAAAGAACGTGTTCATAGGTTTGCTTATTGCCAAGAGGCTGATTGATGACATTTCCCATATTTGGTTTAAATGAATAATATGTTAAGGTTGTTTGTTGAATACTATTTAATTTAATTTATATCTGTTATTCGTTTGTTTTTAATGTACTTATACCTATATGCTTTTTCTTTGCCTTCTGTTTATTGAGCACTCTTGGTTATATCTTCGTTATTATTAAAGATAGACCCATCAATATCTACATTACTGTATGCGAGATACAACGTTCCAAATCCGTAGAAATATACAGGGTGTTCCATTAAGACAAATTTTTTCCGGTTTTTATAAAAATGAAATTATTACTGTTTTATTTAATTTGTTCACTCACTGTATATAAATGTGTAATACCTACCTATGTGAAAAGTTGAGTTGCAAAAAAAAAGAAAAACAAAATAGACTTTCATAGTTTCCATGTTACCATCTTCTTCTTACCAACTAAAAACTTGGAAGCTTTTGCGCCGTCTTTATGAAAACGCAAATCAATTATTCACCTCCAACGCAAACAAATGAACAAATTTGGCGCAATGGCGCTCACATTAATGAATAAGTTATTAGAGGGGGCCCCTCTTGTGTTCCTTAATAGCAGTTATTAAATTAGATAGAGAAAATATTTCTTAGTGAGACACCTGCTGTAGAGCATCTGGTCGATTTGAACCTTTCTAATAAGTTCAAATTATGGGATATTCTAGATGACTATGAAAAAAGTTTATAAAAGACTGTTAAAAATATGTACCTTTTGATTTATTTCCCTAAATCGGTGTATCTATTCTGGTGTGTATGAGTAAATTTAGTTATTTCAATCCTAACGAACTTTTAATTCTGTACCAGTGAATATACAGAGTGTCCCATTAATATTGCAAAAAAAAAATCAGAGGGAGTTTCCTTTACCAAAAATAAGAAAGAAAGTTCCTATAAACCTATGTCCGAAAATAATTCGTTTCGGAGATACAGGGTGTTGAAATTTAGAGAAAATACAAGGTATTTACTAATATCTGCAGAATCCTAATTCCGATTTTTTTGAAATTTGGTTTGTTTGTTTATAAAAACGGTAGTCGTCTTCTGACGTAATTTGATTTATTTTATCTCTTCCAGCGGTGTCCGGGGACTCACTTCTGTTGATATTAATAAGTAAACATATGAGACGTCCCTGCTTTTTCTTAGGTGTCATATGTTTTTCTAATTACGCAATAAAAGACATTTGCGTCTCTTTACTTTTTTTGATATCTTGCTTCATTTTCGAGCGAAAAATTAATAACCTTTCACATGCACACTCTTAAGGGAAGTAGAAAACGAAAATAGAAACTCAATGTTTTAGTTATTTACTAATCAACTTTAACAATACATCTGAAGGAAAAACAATGTAACAAGCTGAGAAATAACTCACTAAATAATATTTTTTTAAATAATTAATATTAACAGAAACATAAGAAAAAATAGTTAACAAACAGCAATGATATGAAAAATACTTTACATACACAGGCGTTACAACAGTTGTTGAAAATGTGCACCTTCAACTCTAATACAACACATTGTTTGGCGAATCCGTTCAAATATTCCGGCTGTGTGTCTAATTGTTTCACAGGATGCGACAATGCGGTTTCTTAATTCGTCTATGGTTTGCACTGGAGTCGTATAAACCAAATGTTTGAGGTGACTCCAAAGGAAAAAATACAACGAATTTAAGTTGGGAGACGTCGGAGCCAGGGTTGAGTGCCTCCTCGACCTATCCAGCGATTTGGGTAGATATTGTTCAAATCTTCACGTCCAGCTAAACTGAAATGGGGTGGAGCACCATCGTGCATAAAATACATTTACAACCTTAATGGCAATGGGATGTCTTCCAAAAGTACGGGAAATTCAGCCTCAAGAAAACGGCGATAAACATCTCTAGTAAGCCTCGGTGGTAAAAAAAATGGGCCTATTAAGTGGTCTCCCACAATTCCGACTCATACATTATGTTTGATCCCAAACTGTGTATTTTCCTTTTATTATTGACGAGTGTGCAAGTGTCAATGTTCTGTCTAATTTTTGTTTGACAAGCTCCGTAACTGTACATTTTGTTAATGTATAATTTGTTAAAATAAAAGTTTTATTACAAGCAGTCTATCTATAGGCATAAAAGATCCAGAACCAGCACCAGAAGATCAACGGATATGCTGTAATCAATACGAGTTGCAACACATTAAGTGAAAACTAGTGTTGATGACCGCCTTCCAATATTGCATTTG
The DNA here is from genome assembly GCF_000390285.2 of Anoplophora glabripennis. NCBI lineage: Eukaryota > Metazoa > Arthropoda > Insecta > Coleoptera > Cerambycidae > Anoplophora > Anoplophora glabripennis. Next base: position 70,620 of record NW_019416858.1, read on the forward strand.
GGATCTCGTCCGCCCATACATGATTATTATGGAAGTTCATTATGGCTTTCTAGAAAAATTCGCCTCATCCGAGAATAGTACTTCTGCTAAAAATTGAGGATTTTCCCCAATTTTTTGTCATATTCATCGACATAAATCTAATCTTAAGGGAAAATCTGTCGGTAAAAGTGCCTGAACCCGTTGGATATGATAAGCGTATAGAAGATTATTTTTTAAAATTCTGAAAAAAGTTTCTAGTAATCTGTCTGGTACTTGTTGTTGGAGTGTCCTCAATTTCATGAAGTACATCTTCCTCCAATTGTAAAGTTATTGCTGTGCGGGGTCGCCCGTTTCCTGCGGTAAGTTTTCGAAAACATCCAGTTTCACTAAGACGTTGATGAAGACAGGTGAAGATAGTATGATGAGGAAGCAGTGACGTCTCATATGTTTACTTATTAATATCAACAGGAGTGAGTCCCCGGACGCCGCTGGAATAAATAAAATAAATCAAATTACGTCAGAAGACGTCTACTGTTTTTATAAACAAACATACCAAATTTCAAAAAGATCTGAATTAGGGTTCTTCAGATATTAGTAAAAACCTCGCATTTTTTCTCTAAATTTCAACACCCTGTATCTCCGAAACGAAGCATTTTCGGACATAGGTTTATAGGAACTTTCTCTCTTATTTTTTCGCAATACTCGTATTAATTGGTACAAAATTATCTAAGATAAATAAATATCTTCTTTCCAAGTTCTATATTTACAGTAGCAGTTAAAACGCAGAAATACATTGATTAGTGTATTCTAGCTAGAATTTCATAATGATCTTTATCCAAAGTGGTCACAGAACGAGAGTATAGGAATGAACTGTTTTGGATTCTTTTTAGAATGACAGAATGATATTATTGCTTTTCACCATTTGAAGTATATTTTTAATATTTAGAAAATTATTTTAATATAAAAAGTATCCCAGAATCCAGGCAAGAAGTAATTGTGATGGAAAAAACAGGTTTTCAATTAAAAATTGGCATATATGCACTCTTTTGTTGAAATTTTTAATGGCTATTTTGCATAAGTGCGGCTGAATTTCATTGATACAGCGTACAATTTTCTTCTTCAAGGCGTGGGTTAGGTGGGTTGTAGTGGGTTTGTTGGCATAAATCTTAGACTTCAAAGAAAAAAGTCCAACACTGTTAAATCGCATGATCTGAGTCAATCAATTCTCATTATAAAAACGGGAAATAACACGACCAGGAAATGACTCATGCAGTCATTGAATTGTTTTTTTCTGGCTGTATGGCATGACGCTATTGCGACATGATAATAATCAAATCATCATTAACTGTTATTGCCTAACCAGCCACAATTTTGAAGAAGAATGGTCCGATGATGCCTCCAACCAAAATCCACACCAAACAATGACACGTTGCATCCAGCATTTGTTTCTCAATAATCACTCATGGATTTTCTGAACCCCAAATGCAACAATTTTGTCAATTAAGGAAGCCATCAAGATAAAAATGAACCTCATCGCTGAAGATAATTTTATTTGAAAAATCTGCATCCACTTGTTCTTGTTCCATATCCATTAATCGACTGTTTTCGCTCTGTATGGTCAGTAGGCTTCGGTTCTTAATGAATTGAACTTTGTAAACATGAAGATAAAAATGCAGAGTGTTTAAATAACTGATTGATCCAGTATCTCTGAATTTTTCAATTCATTTCTTCACAGTTGATGAAGTTAAATCACTATTCCGACCATATTTTGTACGAAAATTGCCAACTGTAGCTGCCAAGCCCTCATTATTTTTTAATATTGTTCAATAATGACAATGCTTTGTTCTTTCATGTAGCGCTCCTTTTTTAATAATCCTGATCTATCAGCTGTCACGCTGTCTTTTTTTTTCGTCGGAACACTTTAACGCACAAATGGCGCACAAATTACGTAAATTTCAGCATATATTTGGATGTTTAATCTTGAAAATTTTAGCCGTGAAAGGAAAGGAACTGATTCTAATTGAAAATATAGAGTGTGTTCTACAATTGTGCATCGAAGAACTTTCTTGCAAATCTAAGAAGAAATGTCACGGTACAAAATTTTCTTTTTTACAGAAATATTCAAGGGTGTTCAGTTTTCTAAAAAATAAGTTAATGGGTATATGTAGAGATTGTAAAGCCGTTTCTTTTTAATTCTCTATCGCTTCTAACACAAGTTTTCCTTCGAATTTTATGTATTGAATTCGATAAAATAAAGTAACTGTGACAACGTTATACTTAGTTAATACCTTATTGAATTCCTTTTGTTTTCTAGATGTAAACTTTTTGTAACTAACGACTATCTCTATAATTTATTGTTTTACGAGGTAATTCTAAAAAGAACGACATTTTTGTAGACGAATGATAAAACAAAGCAATAGTTATTTGTGATACAAATGTTAAAAGTGACATTTTTGTGAGTGGGGAATATTGCGGAATAAGAGTAGCGAGTGGAGCAACCCTACGAACAAAATAAAATCATTTTTAACAAATGTATAATACAGTACTTATTAAAAATACCGTCTGAAACTTTGAATACCTGATCTATTTCTTACGTGTCAGACACGTTGGCACTGAGTCACCCGCCCGTTCGTTTCAATTATTTGACAGTAAAGTGTATACATCAAGTCAGGTACTGGATAAGGGGTAACTAAGTAAAATAGTTGTAAGTTGTTTGGTATTTATTAGTAACTACAATTGAAGCCTGTCCTTAAACAATTTTATTATTCTATCAGATGTTGAAGCTGCAAGTAGGCCAACTTTAGATCTGTTGCCTCAAAAATCGCAGCAATAATGTTATAGCATATAAAATACTTATTGAATGGTGTAGAAAAAAGTAGTAGAGAAGTTCACTGAAAATATCCTTTTGGTTTACTTCGAAGGAAAATGTAAGTTATGGAAGACGTCAACACTGTGATCTAATTTCTCTACGATAAAAATTAGTTTGCAAATCATAAACAACGTGGATATAAGCAAGTATTACAAGCTAATAGCGTTTTTAAAACGAAAAAGTGTAGGATATGGGCCAAATAAATCGAAAATATTTACTAGCAAACAAATTACTACATTTTTTAATGAAGCTACAGACACCAAATACTTAATGATAAAAGTTGCATTATCAATTTTTAGTTTATTTGGAGCATGCCGTCGTGAAGAGCTTTGTAAATTAACAGTGGATGATATTGAAAAATCAGAAAACTCCTTATTGGTTCCTATTTTGAAGACTAAACCAACGTTCGTCGTAGTTTTTGTGTAGTTGGAAGCTACATAAATTATTACCATAAATATGCTGCACTTTGGCCAGCCGCCATTATCCACCGCCGTTTTTTTCTAAATTACGTTAACGCCAAATGTACTGTTCAACCTGTTGGGATAACTACTTTTGGGAAAATTCTTACTAATATTGCCGAATTTCTGAAATGGCTAGATCTGAAGCAGTTTACTGACCATTGTTTCCGAAGATCTTCGGAAGTAATTGAAAAGGACACCCAAAGACTGCAAAATTCTGTGTATAGACCTTAAGCAAAGCTAGGGACAGAATATTCAGGACGGATGAGAAAAACAAAAAAATATTGATTAGTTACGGCTTGGGTTTTGCAAGACGTACAGCGTGGAGAGACAGCTCCCGAAAAATTAAAAATAAAGCAAGAAAAAACAGTCCAAGAAAGAAAATTAAACAATCTCCAGTTAAATCCACAGTTTGCCAGAGTCCAGAGAAAGTTATTTTGTCATCCAATCAAAATTTCCCGCAGCAGTATAAAGCAGTTCCAAAAGCAGGTTCCAGCGGCCCCATGAATAGTCTGCAAGGCCTCTACGTAGTTTCCAGCAAAGAAAACTTCAAATTTTACAACGTACCAGGTACCTAAAACACAGTGCACTATGATATTGCTAGCTATCACCAATAAATCATGCTTTCTCTCGCATCAAATCTTTGCAAAGTACAGAAATAAGCATAATCCAATCACTTTTTCACTATTTTCACGAGCTTTGACAAAATCTTTCAAATGAACAGCCATTTTCGTTCTTGCGTAGATATAAGAGATTCACCTGTTTAATAGGCAACAAATAATATAAGGAGACGTACTCAGTATTACATAGATCAAATAAAGTTAGTTAATAGTTATTTTTTTTATATAAAAAGGTACTTCCCATTTGAGTTTATAAAGTTTTCAAGTATAAAGTTACATAACAAATTTTTGAATAAACACTTTATTGAATTTCAAACTCTCTATTCATTCCAAAGTGTATTTTATTGTACTAGTTTGTGTGTAAATATAGAACCGACTCTTGAGGTTTTCTGATATTGTCTGATATGTAACAAGTGTCTACCAACAGCTAGCCAGGAATAAGAAAGTACAAGGTAAGACATAAAAAATAGTACCTAGAAGTTTGTATCGAACAATTTACAACTTAAATAAAAAGTAAAATCAACACACACACACATTGAAATTATATTTAGCATATATTGTATATAGCATTTTATTTTTTACACAAGTGTTAAAAATTTTATTATACTAGTGTTAAAAGTGTTTTTTAACGTAACTCTATAAAAGTAACATTTTTGGCAGCTCTTGCCACACGTACTTTTTTTAATTTAGCTACGTTTCGAGCTGGCTCTCGTCTTACCTTATTAACCAGGGAGCGAATATTAACACCCTCGATATTATCCCCATTATCTTAAAACCCCATCCACCTTCCACTCGACTTCCAGGCCATTTGATCCCGCAAATTCATATAAAAATTACGATTCTTCCACGACATTAGGAAATAATGAATAATCATCCAATCAAATAAAGTCAGCAGCACTCACTTCAAGTGTAATTGCACTTCCTTAGAGGACATTAAGACGGCGGTAGGGTAATAAAAGCAGATTGAATCCAGGAAAATGGCACTTACATGTACGATGTAAGTAATCACGTGATCTCTGTTAACGTCGTCGTAAATTAAGTTATTATTGTGGCCTGTGTAGTCAGAAATATTGGCATTAAAGTTTAGGCATTGTAAACAATGTTATACTGGCTAGGGCGGATGTAAAAATAAAAAAGTTATGGCCTTTCTTATGATCATCTTTAGGTGGATATGTCTGGATATAGGCCTGCGAAGCCACACCTTGACGTTATATGAAGAAATTTAATGTTGTTTTGCTTGAGAAGGTTTTTTTTTATTAAAGGTAGTAAAAGACGGATTAGCAGAGTACACTGCACTTTTATGGAGGTTCTTAAATTTCACGGCCGTCATATTTTCTTTGGAAATTATAGTGCCTTATGAAATTGCACCTCAATATTTATTTTTTTTTAAATACACGTTTTTATATTACGGGTAAGCCTAACTGAAGAATATCTACAAAATTCAACTATCTTGACAGGATGTATAAACATTTTTATTAAAACTGCTTAAATGTGTGTAAAAATGAAATTTTGAGGATAAGAAGAGTAATGTGATATATCGAAAGGTTGTGTAAATTTTGAGGATGTCAAAAAAAAAACATTGGATGTTATTTTTTACTCGATACGTTAATTTACAGTACCTATCTTCTTTAATTTCCATTTTGAATCATGTCGATATGTCTGTTTTGTCCAAAGCATCACTAATTAAAGTTTAGTTAATTTCAGTATACAGTACGGTGCAAATGAAAGGAATAAATTCATTATTTCCGAAATTCGTGACTGGATAGTATTTTTGAAGCACGTCAATTTTTATTTTTGAAAGTGCGTTCCGCGTTTTCTATATGACCTCGTCTGACACTGATCGATAGTCCTTTTGGAAGGAATTCTCTATTCAACCATATCAATAAGTTTAAATAATAGAATAGTGCCAAAGAAAAAATTTTAAAATTAAAACAAAAAATGTATTTTTAGAATAGATTTTTCAAATTGATGTCATCACTGTCACACAGGTGACGTCATATGTAAAACAAATATCCCGCAGATTGCACTTGAATAAAAATTGACCTGTTTCAGGATTTTTGCCTAAAGTCACCGTTGTTCCTTTCATTGACATGCAAAACTATCTAATTGATACAAATATTCCAAACTTGAAATCTTAATTATATTAATTAAATAAAAAAGAAACTATATATTGTAACGAATTGGAAGTGTACACAAAGAATCACGAATGAAAAATTACCTGACCGAACTTTGGATCATATATAAAAATTAACTATTATTATAGCAACCACAAAATAGTATAAAATTGTTAATATAAAGATTCTGAATATAAAATAAGTAACAATTAAGGATATCACATAGTATAAAATTAATAATTTTAATTTAATTCACAAGTACAAAATAAATTTTTCAAAAGAATTTTAGAGAGGCAGCTCCAAGAAATTTAAATTTATACAAGAAAGCAATAGTCAAGTAAGAAAATTAAACTTACCAGAAAAGTTAAAAGTTTATTCTTAAAACCACAAGAAAGAAATTTGCCATCAAAGAGAAAATTTTCGGTACCAGTTGTGAGCAGTCCAGAGAGGTTTCCAGTGGCTCCATAAATGGTATGCAGAACATCTACGTAGATTCCAACAAGGAAAAATTCAAATTAGAAAATACCAGGTACCTAAAATAAAAATAAAGTGCACTATAAACAAAACAGATAGCTATAACCTATAAATAATATTTTTCTATTGCATCAAACCTAAGGAAAAGGATGCAGAATAAACTATAGAACTTACCTGAATAAAATTAAATACAAGCCAAACAATCATATTTCTAAAAAACTTCACAGAATCCACGAGCTCGAACAAATTTATCAATAGGAATAGCCATGTTTAATTAGAGTTGAATTTTCTGTTAGTAAACAAGAGATTATGCCCTGTAAGATAGGCAAAATGCAATACAAAGAGATTTATTCAAAATTGAATAATTTAAATTAATTGTTAATAAAGTAACATTTTTCTTGAATTATAAAAACAATCCTTGTATTGTATTTAATTGTATTAGATTAGAAAAGGTAACAAAATTAATGAAATATTCTTTATTATTGTTAAGGAAAGTATTCACAATTTGAGTTAAAAGTTGCAAGTTTTAAGTCAACCCACAAGATTTTGGAATAAAGACAGTATTAAAGTTTAATTTCAATTTTTTTTTGGTGTGCATGTTGCATTGTACTTGTTTGTGTATTAAAATTAATAGAACCGACTCCTGAGATCACTAACAATAAAACAAGCATCTAACATCAGCTGGCAAGGGAAAAGGTATAGTACACGGTGAGACAAAGAAAGGTTTGTATTTCACAATCAACAGCTAACCAACATAAAAAAATATTTACACAAACAAAACAAAGAACACAACACACAACACAAACAAACACAACTTTGGCAAAAATATTATTTCACAACAATATATATTTAAGATAAAAAATTGTAGGTCTAACGACTAATTATAAAACGAACATGCATTTTATAATTATAGTTAAAACTCTATTCATAATAATATGACAGTTTTAAACTACAGTAAAACCAAAAGCTTGTTTCGAAATACAAGTAATAGTATAATTCTGGTCTGGTTTTTTTCTGCAGTGTTTTACTTACGGTCGCAGAATTTCTGCATCAAATTGGAATTAAATTAAATTTGCTTTATAATTTTAAAAACATTAAACCTACCTTTAGTGATACTCAAGTAAACGCTACCCATATACAATAAGATCATCTTTGTAAAATAAGAAGAAAGATTCTTATTACAATTGAATTTAAAACTCATCAAACATCCCAAGTTTTGAACCATATCAGAGGCTACCTTTGTAATCTTTACTTACAGTTGCTTATGAAGTTTTGAATGTATCTTTGAAACCTAAGCCATGCTGTCTATTCTTTGTTTTTGTTTCAACATTTTTCTAGCTTAGGTTCCATCAAAATGACCTTCACTCCATCAGTGATCTATAGGAATTGGCCTCCTAATATTTGAAGCATCTTCTATCTTTGATAGGCGATAGTAACCAAGTTTCATTAAGACTTATGTTTATTATTATGCTTATGGAATAGTGGAGCTCGTATAAACCACGTTAAAAATGATCACAAAGAATATCAATTGAAATAGATAAAAATAACATTATTGCACATTCACTGGTTGGCTTTAAAAATATACTGCTTTCATTATAACAAAATAAGACATGAATGACCTCATGAAGCAATTTGAGAAAGTTCTAGATAAAGATGGTAAATTTCAGTAACTAACTTATCTATTAAGTTACTTCTTTAACTTATATATTTAATATCAAATAATACAATAGTACAAGACCTAATAGTAAAAAATTTATAAATAGAAGGGTACTACATATTTTTTAAATATGTATCAAACAACCAAAAAAAAAATTGTAAATTGGACGTCATGTTATAAAAATTTAAAAAAAATAGGTGGGTTAAAGTTCGATATTAAAAAAACTTCATCGTTTCCCTCCTCGTGTACCTTCTCGTTTCCAGATTTGTGTTCAGCGGGTCCAAAAATGTAGGAAGCTTCCCACGACGTTACAATGCTTAAGCATATTCTCAAATAACACGATTTTTTGACAACATGGGGGGGGGTGGCATTTTCTGGAAAACCGTAGATGCTGCCATCCAACTGATTTCGGATTCGTGTTTAACGGGTCTGAAAACAACAATATCAGAGTTAGATAAAAAGAGTTTGTTTCGTGTATTTGTGTAATTAATTTAAAAAATACATTGACATACAAAACGATCGCAGTTTTCAATAAAATGTGGCGTTTCCTCTGACCAGAGAGTAAGATACAGGGTGTTTCTAAAAAAGTGCGTGATAGGGGGCACGAAAATGAGCAACTTTTATTAAGGAACTTCTGTTTTCGAGAAAATTAATTAAGAAAATGAACCATGCGTTGTTGTTGCAGTATTACTTATCCGGCGTATAAAATGTTTTCTGATCGAGAATGCCAGTACAATTTAAATGAGATGTTTGTATGCGGTCCGTTACGGTAACAGACGACAACTTAACAGTAGAATGGTGCAAAGGGCAACTGCCAAAGGTTACGTGATACCGTGATACCGTGATCCTCAGAGATCTTGGTTCCAGCAACAGTTTTCAGTGAATGAGTGGTGTGATGTTTTTGGTGACAGATTACTCGATCCGAAAGTGTTATCGCAACGTTAAAAGGAGACGCCTAATTAAAAGTTTTAAAAAAACAACTAACCGAATTGGTGGAAAAAGTCCTTTTACAAATCCGTGCCCAAGTGCATGATGGTGCCCCTCCCCATGTTTCTCGTGCGTCTTGTAAATTTTTACATACCAACTTTCCGGAAAGGTGGATAGGACGAAAATTTCCTATACATTGGTCAGCACGAAGTCAGGATATGAACCCTCTGGAGTTTTTTTTTGTTTTGGGGGTGTATGAAACAAAATGTGTACCGAACGCATATGGTCGATGCAGCAAATCTTCAACAGCGTATTTTTTCTGCAGCTGATGAAATCCGACAAATGCCGGGAGTATTTGCACGTATGGGACTAATTTTGACCGTCGTTTGTAAACATGTTTATTACTTTGAACAATTTTTGTAAAGCATTTCGTCTATTGGTAAGTAATTCGCTTGTTCCTTTAAATTTTGTGTTACTTTTAAACGAGATTTGAATGAATTGCATCATTTTCGAACAGAAAATTTAAACCGTCAAAACCGCCATCAGCGTTTCGCACTGCGGCGCGCGGCGACTCCGATATCAAAGGTACAGCTGGCTGCCGCACCAGGAACGGTTTTAAATTTGTTTAAATCTTCGTGTGAAAATTTGTATTTGAATTTTAAACTTAACGTTGGATACTGCTCAATAAAAGTTGCTCATTTTTGTGCACTCTTTTCAAAGAACGCACTTATTTCAGAAACACCCTGTAGATTTATGTCTATTTCGCTTCAGACCACAGGGGATCGAGTAACTCTGTAAAGTTACAGTGGAAGAGAACTCCAGAATGGAGCGTTGCTACTTGTAACAACTCCCAAAGTGGACTTTAACCTCATTTTCACGGGAGCAATTATAGCCCCTCCCTATTCGGTAATTATTTCAACCCCTTGCGCCGCACTGGCCTTGGCAACTCCCCGAATGTAAATAAGAAACTTATAAAGGCATAGAAATAATAAAATGCGACATGGAAACCTGCCGCAATCAAAAACACACAGCCCGACTGACAAGCGGGATGAAAGACAAGACACGCTCGCACAAAGGCACGAACCCCCGGAATTTTTCATGGGTGTTACGATTTTTAATATTTCCGTTTGATTTCCAAGGCTAGGTGGATGTCACGAGCAAGGGATGGGAGCGGTTGGAATACGCTTGTTTTTTCTAATGGATTATGCAAATGACAGCTGCCAGGGATCTTTCTGTGAAAAACTGCAGTGCCTTCAAACTTTGTAGGATGTGAAATTGTCACAACACGACTACTGTTTGAAGACGCAGAGTAAGATTTTCTTATTTCCGCTAGGAAGTTTAGATTTTTGTCATTTTAAGTTGTAACTTTAATACAGAGTGTATAAAACACCTCAAGACAGGGTATTTTCTCGAAATAGTTGCACCATCCAAAAATGTATAGAGTACAACAAATGTTCAAGCGCGACCGCTGCGCGCAGGAATAGTCCGATCGGAGTGATCTTCTGTGTCGAATAGAAGAGAACGTGGTGTAAAAACTAAATTTTCCAAGACACATGCAGTAGGGTGGCAAAATATATGGTTCTCAAAAGCAAAAAATGGGAAAATTTGTACCAATAACCTGGTAAAGTATGGTTGTTATGTCGATGAGGAAGTGTTGTTGTGGTGGCTGTAGCGTTTTCGGTAGTTTTCAGTTGTTTTTGTGATATTGCAAAGGCAATTTAGAAATTGAAGGGTTTTCACGTGAAACACTATCTAAGTTGTTGCCATCAAAATATTTCTTTGAATCACAGAACCATCTATACTGTTACGAAGGGCAATTTGTAGAAACGAAGTACCTATGTCTATTTACTATGGTACACAATATTTTTTATAGAATTTAGGCATTTCTTTTGGTTTCCGAGATGTGTGGGCTGAGGTGTTTTCGAAATATTTGAAAAAAAACCGAAATTTTGGAAATCCGTTTTTGTTTAATTTCAGCTTTGTTTGAGATAATATTGAAAAAAGAAGAACACTTTCTCGTGGCCACTTTTTGCCCTCTATCGAATGGGATAATCAATTTTTATATGTAACGTTTATTCTCTCCAGGACCACCATCAACTTCATTTTTTTAAATACGACTTTAGAAATTTTATTACATTTTTTGCAAGCCTTCCTGACCCCCAATACTGTACTGCCTCAGTCCGAACCAAATTCAGACGTTTTTCTCGAAAAATTCATCTTCAGTGTATTCTTTCCAAAATCTGAAATTTTTTATTTAAATTTCTTTGTGTATTGAATTATCGTACACTGTAAGTGTCGTTAGACCCTGTGAAATCTATCTAGTTATTTAAACTATTATCATCACATAGTCATACACAACTTAATAAGTTGTTGCGTTAAAATTAAAACATTATTACAATTTTAATTTTATTATGACAAATTAATTTTTAAAAATGCATATGAACAACCAAAACACTAACTGAATATTATTCTTTAAAAAATTTCGGTATATGTTCAAAAACATTTTCGATTTGGCAAAGGCTGAAAATGAAGATCAGCGTAATATTATCGGAATTTATTATATCGGTAACCGCAACTGTGAAAGAGCATGTATTTGTCCTAAAAAAAAAATAGATCGGAATTTGTTTGAATTTTGAGCACTCGAGAAGAAATAACTATGGACAAGGGAATAAAACACTAATAATTTTTTATTTTAATGCGTGGTGGTATTACTTTAATTAACTAGATGGATTTCACAGGGTCTAACGACACTTACAGTGTACGATAATTCAATAAACAAAGAAATCTAAATAAAAAATTTAAATAAATTTGGAACAAATACACTGAAGATTAATTTTTCGAGACAAAACGTTTGAATCTGGTCCGAGCTAAGGCAGTACAGTATTGGGGGTCATGAAGGCTTGCAAAAAATGTAATAAAATTTCTGGGGTCGTATTTAAAAAGCGAAGTTGATGATGGTCCTGGAGAGACGAAACGTTACATATAAAAATTGATTATGCCATTCGATAGAGGGAAAAAAGTGGTCATGAGAAAGTATTGTTCTTTTTTCAATATCACCTCAAACAAGGCTGAAATGAAACAAAAACGGATTTCCAAAATTTCGTTTTTTTTTTCAAATATTTCGAAAACACCTCAGCCCTACCTCCCATTTAAGCTAGTTTATATCTCGTTTTCGGGATCCCTGTAGTGAGAAGCGAATTTATAACAGCCTGTATATAATAAAACATACAGGGCTTCCAAAAAAATTAAAAATGTGAAATTTTCCCTAAACAAAGTGCCTTTAATTTTTGTTTTCGAGAACTCAACAAATATTTAAATACCGGGTTTAGTCAGAAAAGAAGAATAATCACAATTTGCAAATAAAAAGACGCCGCAATTTTTAACTATCTTACATACCATAAATTTACCATGGATATTTTCTTATCAATGTCAAAGTCGACAAATTTATTTTTATTAACTGCCCACCGAATAATTTTTATCAATAATGTTAACCCTGGAGCAATGAATTTATCTTGTGAAATGTTATAGAATCGGTTTTGTTTCAGATCGATATGTAATACAAATTTATAATGAAAAGTATTCAAAAGTAACTGTAACTCGTAGAGCAGTTCGCAAGCTAATTATGAAATTCGACACCACTGATGATGTAAAGAATATTAAAAAGATAAAAAAAGAATACAATGATAACGATGCTTCTACAGTTGTAGTTATGGACTCTGTACAGGACAATCCACAAATGTCACTCAGGAAAGTGTCAGAAAACATAGATATTAGCAGATCTCGTATTCAAAGAATTTTAGTATACAACAAAATCTATCCATTCAAATCAGTGTTAATCATAAATTGTTTGATGGAGATGATGGTCATCGTTTGGACTTCTGTTTAACAATGGGCGAGAAACTGATTGATTGAAAACAGATTCTTTCATTACAATATGTTATTTACTGACCAATCAACATTCACAACTAATGACGAGGTTTCCTCTCAAAATTGTAGAAACTGGGCTAAAGTAGTCCAAATTTTCAATTGATAACTGATGCGACAAATCAAAAATTAAAAAAGTAAATGTCTGGTGTGGCATAATGTATCATAAAAGAATTGGTCCTTACTCTTAATCAAAATTTGGAATTTTGTATTTGAAAATTCTCAATAATCTTATTTTAGCAGAACTAGATAGTGAAAATTTACAGTTCAGAAAAAAACTAATATTTCAACAAGACGGATGCCCTGCACATTCCACACTTCTAGTGAGAAACTGGCTTGACATTCACTTCTCGAATAATTGGATCAGACGCTATGGACTAATGCTTTGGCTTGCACGGGCACCCGACTTGTCCCCATTAGATTATTTCTTATGAGGATACCTAAAGCAGAACGTGTATTCTAACCATTTTGACGATAACATTGGTTTACTTAAGCAAAAAATTCAGGAAGCTGTTTTGCCACTATAAACGAAGAAATGATATCTTTTGTGTAAAGGAATTTAAAAAAATTAGAAAAATATGTATTACTTGGAGGTTTACATGTTGAATAGAACTTGCTTCGTTGTTGTTAATTCCAATTCTAATTTATTTATATTTTTAAATAGAAAAGCTAGTTTTATTTGATTTGCAGGCTACCGTGGCAGTTGTTAATGGTAAAACAATTTCGGAGCCAGTTGCCACGTCGTCGGTTTAGGTTTCTTGACGTCTCGAGAGACATATCGCTCTATTCAAAAATTCGAAAACTTTCAGAGTTACTTCTGAGGCAGACAGCGATATGTCTCTCAAAACGTCAAGAAACCTAAACGACGCGACGTGGCAACCAACCCGAAAATGGTTCTACCAATCTATTTCTACAATCTACAAAATTTAAAATAAAAGTTTACTTATTTTTTACAATTTCTGTCTGCTGTAAGTCAGATAGTTAAAAATAACGTCTTTTTATTTGCACAACGTTTTTATCCTTAATTTTTTACTAAAGCCCGTATTTAAGCATTTCTTGAGTTGTCGAACAACTTTGTTAAATACAGTTTTTCACGAAATTAAAAATTTGTTTCTCAGTAATAGACCCAATAGACTCAAATAGACCAAAAATTGCAAGATACGAAAAAAAATTAATTCTTGATAAAAATTTTTGCTTGGTTAGAAAATACGAATCACCATGACGAACTCAATTTTGTTGTAGACGGTGGGTCTACAACAAAAAGCGTTCTTGATAAAGGTTTTTACTTGAAAATTAATAAGAGTCACGTTATCAAAAATTTATTTTTTTATACAGGGAACAAAGTACAAAACTAAAATACGTCTTTTCAAGTGTAATTTTTAAATAATACGAACATAATTACAACAACAATAATTAAGCTAAATAAAAGTAAACAAAGGAATATGATGAAGACTATTTTCAAATTTCAAAAACACCACCATCATATTAAACACATTTTTCTAATTGCTTCCTTAGATATTTAAATAAATTTCTGATTTTTTCCTGGGATATTGAACGGACACCTTTGATAATTCTGCCTTTTAGCATTTCAATATTATTTGGTACTGGAGTAGCATAAACGATTTGTTTTAAACGGCACCATAGAAACATATAGCCCATGGTTAAGTCATCTCCTTTGAGGGGGATTTGCAGTTAATAATGCCACCTTAACACGATTTTTTACTTTACATTTTTTATTACCTTTTATTATTATTGCCTTAGTATTCATTCACTTATTATTCCTTCACCAAACTGGATCAACTAACCCTTTAGGAACTAATAGAGATTTAGATAAAATTACATTCCATCCCTATTTCTCTTATAAAGACATTGTAGGTATATTAATTATATTAATGGCTCTTTTAATTTTAACTTTAAGTAATCCCTATTTACTAAGAGATCCAGATAATTTTATTCCCGCTAATCCTTTAGTTACTCCAATTCATATCCAACCAGAATGATACTTCCTATTTGCTTATGCAATTTTACGATCAATTCCTAATAAATTAGGAGGAGTATTAGCTCTAGTTATATCAATTGCTATTTTATATACTCTTCCATTTTCTAATAAAAAAAAAATATTAAGAAATCAATTTTATCCAATTAATAAAATTCTATTTTGATCATTATTTACTATTATTATTTTATTAACTTGAATTGGTGCACGTCCTGTTGAAGATCCTTATATTATTGTAGGACAAATTCTTACTATTCTATATTTCTTTTATTTTTTTATTAATCCATTAATTGCCAAAATTCAAGATAAAATTTTATTTAAATAGTTAATGAACTTGTATAAGTTTATATTTTGAAAATATAAGAAAGAGATCAAATTCTCTATTAACTTATACTAAATTTTATTAACTAAAGTAAAAGAATAAAAATAAAAATTTTTAATCCAAAAAATAATAATAAATAATTCAATGAAATAGGTAAATAACTTTTTCATGCTAAATACATTAATTTATCATAACGATATCGAGGTAAAGTTCCTCGAACCCAAATTCATAAAAATCTTATAAATCTCACTTTTAAAAAAAAATCTTAAATCTATTAAATTCCCCCCTAAAAACAATATTCTACAAATAAATCTTATAAATAAAATTCTAGCATACTCCGCTAAAAAAATTATAGCAAATCCTCCTCTCCTATATTCCACATTAAACCCAGAAACCAATTCTGATTCCCCCTCAGCAAAATCAAATGGAGTACGATTAGTTTCTGCTAATCTAGAAACTAATGTTTGATTAAAGTGTAGTTTGAACGGTAATATTTTATTTTCTTTTAAAACCTTTTGAATACGTATGACTTAGTTTGCAACTTCTAACTGTTTAGCTTCTCTAACAAACTGCAGAACTAAAACTGTGGCAGCATCGTTATGGTCATATTTCTTCTTTTTCTTTTTGAGGTTTAAAACCGAACCAGTGCTTTGAAACTTTTTTATTATTTTGCAGATCAGCACGTAGCCCCATAACATTTATTATAAAAACCTTTGGTCAGTAGATAACATTTCAATGAGAACTATTTTACATTAAATAATTACTTCATTAAATAAAAACAATGACAAGTATGTTTTTAAGTGTCTTATTCATTTTTCAAGCAAAAACTTTGATTAAGAATGCCTTTTTTCGTATCTTGCAAAATAAGTTATGTTACTCTTACGCAAAATAACATTTTTGTGTTTTTGATCCACCCTGTACAACAAAATTGGGGTTCGTATTTTCTAAACAAGCAAATTTTATCAAGAATGCCTTTTTTTCGCATCTTTCAATTTTGGGATCATTTGTCTTCTTGTAAACTCAATCCGCGGACATACTGTACACAGAAATAAAAAAATTTCACAATTAAAAAAGTTATTTTACATTACAAAAAACGAATTGTAGTGTGATATTTGTTATAAATTAGTTTTTTTTATAATTAATGGATATATTTTGTGAGTTAAAGGGGGTAAAAGGAGAGAGGGATCCTTAAACTTTTTCGCCCTCGGTCCCCTTGACTTCAAACAACGCCACTGCGTCCTACAATTTCCTCCCAAATGTTTGGTTTGAATAAAAGTAACTTTTTGCGGAGTTCTCTCCGCTTCTGCCCAATTGGGGGGAAATGATGCGCTCAATTTAGTACATATTACGACTAAGCCGCGTGCTACCGGGGATCGTTTCGTGGGGAACCCGGTTCGCTAGCTGGCCTATCAGCAAGATAACATATTGCAAACATCGTCGTTCCACTGTGACACGCGGTAACTTCCACGGAATATATAAATCACGGATAAAGGGCCATAAAACGGTTTGCTTCTTTCCTACTGAAACATGTAATTTGACAATATAACAGCTAATCGTTTAGACAGTATGGAAAGCAGTAAAATAATGGAGATAATCGTAAAGAACTGCACCGCAAATGGAATACAATAAAATTACATGAGTTAAAATAGTGCATTTGTTGTCAGCGATACATTTTGAAATTTCAATTGATATGTGCATTCTCGATTACATTGTAATGTATCGCAAGTTTGGCAAATTTCGCATACAATTACCCAAAGGGTTGTAATTTTACTGTAAAATTGCAATTGCATATACAGGGTGGTTCACAACTTATCAAAAAAAAATAGATGCGTCATGAAACATGGAGTTAATATCTTTAAAAAATTGTAAAATCCTTAGAGTTTCCGAGAAAAAAAAAAGATTGAAGTTGTAGTATTTACAACCCTTACCTTGCTGGGTTACTGTATTCTCTAGCATGATTCGCGGGCAGTTCCCCACATGGCCCCAGGTGGTTCCGAATACTAAAATTCGATCTTAGTATTAACGTTTTTGCGATAGTGTTTACATTAGTTTTTCAAGTGTCAAATATAGTTTACGTGTATAGCAACCCGGAGTTGATGGATACCGTTTTAATTTAGGGTGAAGTAAGACAATATTTGTGTTATGGTATGGAGAAGTATTTGTGTTATGGTGAAGCAAGACAATATTTGTGTTAGTTCGTAGAAACTGGTTAAGAGATGAGCCCAAATGTGTTTACACGTAGGTGGACAAAATTTTGAACAGTCAGGTTTGTCTAATTATTTTATTAATTAAAACCACAAATTAGTTTTATTAATTAATAATAGTAGCAGCAAAAGCAGTTGAATTTGCTGATATAAAATAGGCGTTATAAAATATTATTTATTTCTTTCTTCTTTCTTTCTATAAAATAAAAATTATTGTGCAGCCCTATGTTTAACTTTAAAAATCTCGAGAAATAATGACGTTACCGCAATGAAGGAATAGTAGGTTAATTGCATATAAATTATTGATTAATTGAAAAATTGTACTAAAATAAAAATTCCACCAGTGGCGTAGAAGTTGGGAATGTTAAACTGCTCCTCTACCCCTGTCGTTCGCCTCTGGCAGCCATTAACGATTTTATAGTATTTTTAAATACATATGTTCTAAAGCATCTAAACTTTATGCCAAGTATGATAGGGAAATATAAAACAGGGTTAAAGTAATGGGTAAAAATCATTTAAAATTATTTAAATAAAACGCTCTGTAACTCCATAAGGAGCCATATTTTATCGAAGCGATATGTGTCAATTCTTCATATTCTTAGACCAGGATTATCGAGTTATTAATATATCACCCTGTATATGCATCAGAGATAAATTTGGAATTAAATTAGAATAATATTTATCTAATCAAATTGGCAAATGTAACATAAAGCGAAGATACATTAACCAACATTTTTATAGAAAAAACTTTAAATTTATGGAACTCAAGTACCTATATTTCTGCAATATTTTCACCAATAAGTACCTACTGTAAGTGCGATGTAAATTTGTCAAATTTTTTCTAGTGTATGCTTAAAATATAAAGATTAATAAATGTTGATGCAGAATTATAGAAACATTACATTAAACTTGCACTGTTATTGAATTTAATAAAAACTATATTTATGTGCTCAGATTTATATTTGTAATAGCTGTTTTACATGGACAATTTATTCATGAATAAATTCACGAATTTATTTGTAAACGGTTTGGTTTTACACTGCTACAGACTTTGTGAATTTCATTGACACATGAATCAGCTCTATCAACAAATCAAAGAAAAACAGATGTCACCTTTCCACTCATAATTGTAGTGACAGCGGTACCGTTTTGACACATATTATATAAATATTAGTTTTTGTAAGTAACAAATCAGTAAAAACAATGCAAAACTAGTACGATGCCACACAATTATTTACATATTCCAATAACATAACCTCATTACTGATCTGAGGCTGGAAATCTGTTGGGTTGGTACTTCCGAACTTCACGAAGAAATTGACGAAAATTAGAACATGCTCTAATTCTTCAAGAACTTGATGAATAAATTCATGAAG